>NC_090440.1:320878388-321181418 GCF_031143425.1 Pleurodeles waltl | reverse complement strand
TCCCCGTAGGTCATTCCACCTCTTCCTAATGTCGTCCCTTGTTCTTGGATGCTGTCCCACGGTGTTCACCCTGTCCACGATACTCCGCCATAGCTCCATCTTCCTGGCAATGGATATCTGCTGTACCTGTGCTCCAAACATCTGTGTCTCTACTCTGACTATTTCCTCCACCAAGACCCGCAACTCCTCATCAGTGAAACAGGGGTGCCTTAGCGTGGACATGGGTGTTGTGTGGTATGTGTTGTGCAGAGGGTGTTAAGTGATGTGGTGGGGTGTGGGATGTGTGACGGATGGATGGGTGTTTGTGGTGTGTGTGTTGTTGTCTCAGTGGTCTTTGTGTTAGTCTTGTAGCAATTATTGGTATTCGTAAAAGGTTGTGTGTAATGTGGGTGTGTGTTTTATAGTGCTGTGGGTGGGTGTTTTGGTGTGGTGTGTGTATCAGTGTCAGGTCTGTGATTTTCATTTAGGCCAATGTTGTGTTGTTTTGTATTGGGTGGCTATTCTGATCGTGCTGGTGTGTACCGCCAGTGGTTTACCACCATCAAATGTTTGCTGTGGTGATTCGTGGGTCATAATGCAGTAGGTGTTGTTTTGTTGGCATAACGGTATGGGTGTTTGTACCAACACTTTACCGCTGACCTTTGGGCTGGCGGATTTGTGTATGCAGCAGTATTCTGTCGGTTTTGTGTGTGTGTGTGTCATAATATGGCTATTCGTCACCTCAGCAGTATGTTGGCGGCCGCCACCGCGGCGGTAAGCGGCATTTACCGCCAATGCCATAATGAGGGCCTATATCTTTTGCATGAAGCCCAACATGTTAATGCTAATTAGGGGTTAGTGAGGTGTCACTTTCATACTAATGAATGGTCATTGACTTTTTCGTCTGTTGATTCAATGTATTCAATTTCTCTTGCTCAGATTCTATTGCTATTGATTTGTGTATTCTTTATTGAAATAATAATTCTCATTGCGTTGAATAAGCTTAGATTAATTCGCCAACTCAACCAGCCTTTATTGTTTTTTTACATGTATCAATTGAACTTGAGATTAATATTCGTGACTTTAGCATTGTTAATATAGGGAAATAAACATTTCAGCTTCTTAATAAACTGGTGTTGGTTATTCATGGTCGAATTGCTCATGATGTGGTTTTTTTACTGACTTTTGTAATGATGGGTATATTATTGTTTGGTAATTGACTTGATGCCTCTGACGTTTTCTTTATAGCAGACTGTTTTCGGTTCGTTGACCTATAGCATGAAATCCGCTATCTAGTCTGTTGTGACTAAAATATGGCAGAGATTTCTGCTTTAGCAAAGGTGCAAGAAGAGAACAACCGGTGAGGAAGAAGAGTCAGCACTGCACCTAAGAAGACGAAGTCAGGTTCCTGGAGTATGCAGGTGATGTCCCACGGCGGAAGGAGGATTGTAGTCGGGTTTGCGTTGTCGGAGTCCGCTAACAAGCCTTGGCACACACAAAGCTCACAGTTAGCGGAAAATGGCGCTGCTAGGGACCAGGAAGACCATGTGAAGTCTACCCAAGGAGTGGAGTCAGAGGGTAGCAACACACAGAGCCCACAGAAGCCCAGGCAGCCCTCACAAGAGTCCCACAGGGCGGGGACACGAAAGTTGCAAAAGAGGCCCATGCAGCACTACGAAAAAAGCTCCCACCCCACCGGAGAACCACTCAGGGAACTGTGCGACGCAGGATGGAGTGCTGGGGGATGGAGCTTCAGGATCCCTGAAGATCTCAAGGAAAGGATACCAACAAGCCTTGGCAGCTGCAATGGATGTGGTGCACAGGGGTACTGTCTTGCGTGAGGAGGCAAGAGCTTACCTCCACCAAACCTGGAAAGTTGGAAGAGAAGACTGTCTGGACCACTTCAGTCCACCACCTGTGATGCAGGATCCATGCAGTTCAGCAGGAGAAGGGATCCACACAGCCAGTCGTTGTTATAATTGATACCTGCAGAAGCAAGGGAGTGACTACTTCACCCCAAGGGAGATTCCTTTTTCCTTCTGATGCAGGCTGAAGACAGGCTGTCCTCAGAGGATGCACGACCAGGGAAATGTTGCAGTTGCTGGAAGGAGCTGTGGATACAGTGTTGCAGAAGGTGTTTTGCTTCTTTGTTGCAGCTTGTAGGGTCCTGAATAGTCCAGATGCAGTTTCATCGGTCAGAAGTCGAAGTGGAGAGAGCAGAGGATTCCTGCTAGAGTCTTACAATCCGAATCTGAGGAACCACCCAAAGGAGAGACCCTAAATAGCCCTGAAAGGGGGATTGGTCACATAGCTAGGTGACCACCTATCAGTAGGGGGCTCGAACGTCACCTGCTGGCACTGTCCACTCAAATGCTCCCAGAGTTCCCTGCCAACCTTGAATCCAAGATGGCAAAACCCAGGGACCCTCTGAGCACTATCCTTGGGGTGGTGATCAACAGAGGAGCGGTAAATCTCCTTTCATTTGTCCAGTTTTCGTGCCAGAGCAGGGAGTGGGGGTCCTTGAACTGGTGTAGACTGGTTTATGCAAGGAGAGCACCAAATGTGCCCTTCAAAGCTTAGCCAGTGGCTTGGAGAGGCTACCCCTCCCAAGTCTGTAACACCTATTTCCAAAGGGAGAGGGTGTAACACCCATCTCCCAAAGGAAATCCTTTGTTCTGCCTTCCTGGGCTCGAGCGTCTCAAGCAACAGGAGGGCAGAAACCTGTCTGGGATGTGGCAGCAGCTTGGGCTGCCTGGAAACCCTCAGAAGGCTGTGATGGCAATACTGGGTGTCCTCTAAGGAGCCACAGGAGTACATGGAATCATACAACCAATGTTTGCAAAAGCACTGGGCTATGATTCCAACATGTTTGATAGCAAACATGACTATGTTCAGAGTTACCATTAGGTAGCTGGACATAGGTATTGACCTATGTCCAGTACACCTGTAAAATGTCATCCCCGCATTCAAGAAATCTGGGAAAATGGTCCTGGAGTTTATGGGGGCACCTCTGCTAGTGCAGGGGAGCCCTCACATACAGGTACTTTGCACCCTGCCCTCCGGGCTGCAAGGCCTGCCATAGGGGTGACTTATAAGTGATCTAGTGCTGTGAAAAGTGGCAGTGAAAGGGTGCTTGCTCCTTTTCATCCAGGCTGCAATGACTGTCCTGCAGAGCCCTCTGCTTGGGCTCCCTATGGGTGGCAAAATATATGCTGCAGCCCATAGGGATCCCCTGAGACCCCAATGCCCTGGGTTCCTAGGTACCATTTACTAGGGACTTATAATGGGGCACCAGTGTGCCAATTGTAGGTGAAATACAGACTTTTGGGAGAGAGAGCATAATCACTGGCTTCCTGGTTAGCAGGATCCCAGTGAACACAGTCAAACACACCAACATCAGGTAGAAAAAGGGGTTAACCATGCCAAGAAAGAGGGTACTTTTCTACAATTGCCATTGGCTAAGTGTGTATTCTGGGCCGTTTGGGTCTTCACTAGGGTCAAAATTGACTGAGACCATATCTGTAGAATTAAGATGCTTCCGTGAAGGAATTTCATCCAATAACCACATTATATTTCCTCTATTTAAAATGTCACGATTGCTCCGGGAGACGTATTCAGGCTTCATGAGAATGCAAGCATTGGGGGCGCTCTCAAGGGCAAATGTTCCAAACTAAGACCCTCATTATGACATTGGCGGTGAATGCCACTTACTGCCATTCTGACTGCTGTCTACATACCGCCGCCGCATCGAATATCCGTTCACCATATTATGATACACACACACCAATCCGTCACTATTCAGCCACATACACAATCCCACCCGCCCAAAGGTCAGTGATAAACTGGCGGTATCAAAACCCACACCATTACGCCAACAGAACTGTGCCCATTACATTATGACCCACGCATCACCATGGCAGACATTCAACGGCGGAAAACCATGGGCAGTACATACCGCTGCGCTCAAAATACACACACTCAAACAAAACACCACTCCATTGATCAATTTAAATAACACACACCTGACACCCATACATACACCACACCCACACTCCCACACCACTATAAAACACACATCCACATTACCTACAACCCTTTACGACTACAACCCATTGCCAACAAAATGACATCACGACTACAGACAAGACCAGACCCACACACCACTATCACCTATACACCACCCACGCACCTTACATCACACACCCCAGCACATCACTCTACACAACCTCCCCCACACCACTCACACAACACCCATGGCACCACAAGGACACCCCAGATTCTCTGAGGAGGAGCTAAGGGTCATGGTGGAGGAAATCATCCGGGTAGAGCCACAGCTATTTGGAGCACAGGTGCAGCAAATATCCATTGCTAGGAAGATGGAGCTATGGCGGAGGATCGTGGACAGGGTCAACGTCGTGGGACAGCACCCAAGAACCAGGGATGACATCAGGAAGAGGTGGAAGGACCTACAGGGGAAGGTACGTTCCATTGCAGCAAGGCACCAACTAGCTGTACACAGGACTGGTGGTGGACCCCCACCTTCTCCCCCACAATTAACAACATGGGAGGAGCAAGTCTTGGCAACCATGCATCCTGAGTGCCTGACAGGAGTAGCAGGAGGACTGGACTCTGGTGAGTCAACTCTGTATTTCTATCACCCCCCCACCTGCATGCCATCACATACCCCCACCCTCACCCTCACTCCCATCGCCGCATCCCACACCCCCCACCATCACATCTCACCCATCCCAATGCCAAGCCCTGCATGCCATACCAATGCATAGACATCACTCAAAGGAAACATCCTGAACAACTAGATCCTTAACAACTACTTGCCTAAACCACTACTGCTAAACAACTAAAAAGTCTCTACAACGAAGTACTGAACAACTACTGTCTAAACAACGATGTTGCCTGAATAACGATTGCCTGAACAACTAATTTTAAGGTAAGTTTTTCTTTTTTTTATGGTTTATTAGTGTTTTAGAATTTTTATGTATATATATATATATATATATATACATATATATATATATAAATTCTAAACTACTAATAAATCTTTAGAATTGATATATATAAATATATATCAATTCTAAATAATAATAAACCGTGAAAAAAGAAAAACTTACCTTAAAATTCGTTGTTCAGGCAATTGTTATTCAGGCAAAATCGTTGTTTAGACAGTAGTTGTTCAGTACTTCATTGTAGAGACTTTTTAGTCTGCATTTACATCCCCACAGGTATCCCAGCCAATGTCAGTGGAGAAGAGGTGCCAGCAACTTCCAGATGCCCCACAGAAGAGGCCCACAGTGATGACAGAAACTCTGGTCGCCTGGATCTGGATTACCAACCTGGCCCATCAGAACCTCTGGACAGTCAGTTACCACCACAGAGTCCCCCGATTTAGAAACACCAGCACAGCACCCACCCAGCGTACCCATGCCTCTGTCCCCAGGACACGTCAATCAGCAGTGTGTCCACCGCTACAGGGACACCAGGGCACACCTCGCACCCAAGACAATCAGGGACCTGGGGTCAGTGGCAGTGGGCACACGGTTCAGGGGACAGAGGCACAGGACAATGGGGAAACTGGGAGGAGTGCTGTGCACCGGGGGAGGACAGGCCCAGGGAACTGACTCTCCAGGAGGCACTCACTGAGATCTTGGGAACATACCAACATTCCCAGGATACATTGGGCCAGATCCTGGCTAACGTACAGGAGGAACAGGCGGCTGCAGGCGGGACAGTACCAGGGGATCAGGGAGGACTTGCAGGCCATCAACACCACCCTGGTCTCCATAGCAGGGGTGCTGGCAGACATGGCCAACATTATGAGGGAGGAAGTCTTACAACAGCGGGCGCCTGACACTAGCCAGACTACTGAACTGCCCTCCACCTCCGCTGCCACTAGTGGATTGGAGGCCCTAACATAGGACCAACAGTCCACCAGCACCCCTCCCCCTGCAGAAGATGAACCACCCGCAAACGTTCCCTGCAATCCAGGCAGAAGCCAGAGACTATTGCCAAGACCCCGCCAGGAAATAAGACTCTCCTGATTGTCACCCTTGTGTCCCACTCTGTCACCCTGTCCACCTTCAACTGCCATTGTTACCTTTCCTATATCCCCTTGGACAAATGCACCTGTGCTACAAATAGGCTGGAACAATACCCTGGACTTTCCTCCATCATCAACCCAGACCATTGCACTACTCCCTTTTCTTCATAGCACTTCAATAAACACAATTTGAAAAAATACAAGTATGGAGTATGTCAAATGATTTAAGTATTTATTCATTTAACAAGGTTCAAACATTGTAAATCAACTGTACAGTAATGTGCACATAGGATAGACCTGCAGTTGGCTGCAGTGAACACACCAGGAGTGATAGTGGGGAACCAATATCTGCAAAAACAGTAATCAAAAGGGTACAGTGAGTGGGCATAGAAGTTGGAAATCACAGCCTGCTAGTGACAATGTGAAACAAACAAATTACATTGAAATGTGAAGTTACACTGTCTTACCTGTGTGTCATTGGAAGTATTGTCGAATCACTGCAGTTCTGTTGTCCTCATCCTCATCCTCTTCCTCCTCATCATCACTGTCCACAGGGTCCACTGCTGCCACACAGCCATTTCCAGCTTCTTCCTCCTGCAGGAAAGGCACGTGGTGTCTCAAGGCAAAGTTATGCAACATGCAGGATACCACGATTATCTGGCAGACCTTCTTGGGTGAGTAGCACAGGGATCCACCTGTTAGATGGAAGTACCCAAACCTGGCCTTCAGGAGGCCAAAGGTACGTTCTATAATCCTTCGTGTACGCCCATGTGCCCCATTGTAACATTCCTCTGCCCTTAACCTGGGATTCCTCACAGGGGTCAGAAGCCATGATAGGTTTGGGTAACCTGAGTCACCTGCAAATATTGAGGGACAACATTTAGCAACACACAATCCTATATGTCCCACACCATAACCATACATCAACATCCACTGGGTGGGAACCAGGGCTCACTTATTAGCCACACCCTGTGCCTCTGCAGTTGGGCCATCACATTTAGGATGCTGCTATTCCTCAGGATAAAGGCATCATGCACAGCCCTAGGATACTTAGCATTTACGTGGGAGATGTACGGGTCCGCCAGGCACACCATCTGGACATTCATTGAGTGAAAACTCTTTCGATTGCTGAACACCTGTTCATTTTGCAGTGGGGGAACACATGCAATATGTCTGCCATCAATTGCCCCAATGATGTTGGAGATATGTCCCAATGGCATAGAAGTCAATCTTCACTGTAGCCAAATCCTCCACCTGAGGGAAAACAGTGTAGCTGCACATATGTTTAATCAGGGCATCCAGCACTGTTGTCAGCACTATTGAGAACATTGGCTGTGACATTCCTGCTGCCAAGCCTGCTGTCACTTGGAAAGAACCATTTGCCAAGAAATAGAGCACAGATAGGACTTGCACAACAGGGGGGATCCCAGTGGGGTGACGGATAGCAGCTATCAGGTGCGGCTTCAATTGGGCACACAGCTCTGTGATTGTGTCCCTGTCAAGCCTACAGTATAGGTGAGGATAATGTGCCTGTCCTCCATTGTTGCCAAGTCCACCAGGGGTCTGTACACGGGGGTATGTCTCCATCTCCTATTCATCCCAAGCAGTAGCAATCTATGGGGCAAAAGAGTGAGGAGCCGGTCACAAACTGAACATTGTTGCATCTGTCCTGTATGTACAATTGTGAACTGTGACACAGTCATAATACAGGGCCTGCCCCCTCCCCCCTGAAATTGCGTTTGCCTATCCTGTGTGGAGGGACAGGTGGAAGTCAGGTAATTTCGCTGACATGTGCGCCATTGTGAGAGGCTGTCAGGAACCGCTGTGCACCTCCTCATTGGATAATATTGTGCCCTGTGGGGTACAGTGGCCAATGGTGATGTACGCCGGCGGTGACGGTATGCACCGCTTCAGACGTCACTGCCATTTTCTATTTGTTCACTCACTTGCTACCTGACCTTCAACAGGAGAGGACCTACACTGCATGTACTTCTGTGACCTGTGTCTGGAACATACCATGGTGCGTGTGACTGAGGAAAGGGCCCCTGCCTTCACCTCAGCAGAGTTGGAGAGACTGGCGGATTGGGTCCTACCCCGGTACGGACTGCTGTATGGGCATCCAGACAAACAGGTGAGTACACTGTGAGCACGATGCATGGGGCATGAATGCATGGAGTGTTGTGTGTGAAGGCCTCGTGTAGGGTGGGGTTGGTGGATGTCCACTGGGCAGCGTGCTGCTTGTGTGCTGGGCCAGGTCTGTCAAATGGGGATTGGAAGGGGGAGCACCCACTGTCGGAAACTGTGGGAGGACTTGAGACGTTGTTCATGGAAGACAGCGGAGGCCCAGCAGGGGATGGCCTCCCGACGAGGACGGGGTGCCCGTTGAACCCTGATCGCCCCTGATGGCCTGCATACTGGTGGGGGCCTATCCGGAGCTGGATGGGCGCTTGAGGGCATCACAGCAACCACAAGGGGGTGAGTACAGTGCGCATCATTACTACTTAAGCCTGGTGGGGTGGTATCCAGGTGGGGGATGTGTGTCTGTGGGTGCTCCTAGGCCAGGCCTGACATTGCAGAGTAGGTCCCATGTTGGCCAGGGTTCTGATGTGATAGTCCTCCTACCTAGCTTGTAGGCATCCACTACTGGGCAGGGCTGTGTGGGTCCCAGGTGTGCTGCAGTTGGTGGTATGTGTCCCTCCCCATGCCCTGGTGACTAGCATTGTTACTGGTAGTGTATTGCATAGTGTGTAGGCCTGTTCCCTGTGTGTGAGGGTGCTGTGTACACCAACAGTGGTGTTGGTGCAGCCATTGACCAAGTGGGCAGCCGTCCGAGGCTGCAGGGGATAGGCAGGAGCTTCCCCCCACAACCACCAGCAGCAACAGCATGACCACTGGGCAGCCGTCACTGCTGGCGGACATTCTGTAGACCAGCCTCAATGGGCTGTTGTGCGGCCTGCCCCCTGCAAATCCTGTGGGAATGACACCCACTTGAGAGACTGTGACCTTGCCCTCCCCAAGATCTGCATCACAGGGCAAAATGCCCCCTTCAGAACCAGTGGGGAAGCCACCCACTCACCCCATCGCCCCCAGGATGAAGATCACAGGGCACAATGCCCCCTCCAGAACAAGTGGGGAAGCCACCCACTCACCCTATCCTCTCCAGGATGAAGACCACAGGACACAATGCTCCCTACAGAACTAGTGGGGAAGCCACCCACTCACCCCATCCTCCCCAGGATGAAGATCACAGGGCACAATGCCCCCTCCAGAGCATTTGGGCAAGTCACCCACTTGAGAGACTGTGACCTTGCACTCCCCAGGACCAAACACAGGGCATGTTGCCCCCCTCCAGAGCATGTGGGCTAGTCACCCAGTTGAGAGACTGTGGCCTTGCACTCCCCAGGATCAAGCACAGGGCATGTTATCCCCTCCAGAACATGTGGCAAGTCACCCACTTGAGAGGCTGTGGCCTTGCACTCCCCAGGATCAAGCACAGGGCATGTTACCCCCTCCAGGGCATGTGGGCAAGTCACCCACTTGAGAGACTGTGGCCTTGCACTCCCCAGGACCAAGCACAGGGCATGTTGCCCCCTCCAGAGCATGTGGGCAATCACCCACTTGAGAGACTGTGGCCTTGCACTCCCCAGGAGCAAGCACGGGGCATGTTGCCCCCTCCAGAGCATGTGAGCAAGTCACCCACTTGAGAGACTGTGGCCTTGCACTCCCCAGGACAGAGCAATGGGCATGTTGCCCCCTCCAGGACCAGTGGTGTTGCTCCATCTGCCGGCTGAGGTGCCCCCCGTTCCCCGTCCCCCTGAGGTGCCTGCCTGTTTTCCAGCTGATGCCCCTGCAGTGTTCTCTCTGTGTTGTGGCAGGAGACAAGTGGGGCCTTGGATTTTGTCATGTGGCCCTGTGGCCCACACACATTGAGGACTGGGCAGTGTCCTTTGAATTGTACATATGTATATACTTTTAGATTGGATGTACGTATTTCTACTGTATTTATATTATTACACTAACTTTAATCTATTCCTGTAGTCCTTGCAATATTACTGAGGGGTACAGGGTAAATATGTTTTCTTACTGCATTTGATTGTGTGTATGGTGTTGGGGGTGTGGCGGGGTGTTGTGCGTGTGTGTGTCACTCTCTTTTTCCTCTCCCCCCGTGTGCTAGGCGGCTGTACCCATCGTGGTCGTCTTCGCCGTCGTGGTGGAGCAGGACGTAAAAAATCATCGGAAATATTTGCAGCTCAGGCTCCATGGCGGCGTGGTTGTTGCCTGTGTCTCCAATGGTGAGTCCTTTCCCTTCTGTGCAGTGTTTCCCCCAGGCTTTTGATGTCGTTGGTACCGCCCCGGAAAAGGTGGCTGATTGGGCTGTCATAATACGGTGAGCGGAACATTGTCTTCCACTGTGGTGCCTGTTGTTTCCGCCCTGGCGGTCGATGTGGTAAAGTGGCTGTCTATCTGAGCTCTTTCCGCCATGATCATAATTTGGCGGTAATTACCGCCGGCTTGTTGACGGTGTTACCCCCACTTTATCATCGACCGCCAGGGTTGTAATGAGGGCCTAAATGTTTTACATTTTGGATCTTGATTTTGATGTATTCGCTTAGGTGATGTTTCAGCATCAGAAGCACAAGGCCCCAGCTTGTTCCCCTCCTTTTTGCCAATTTGAGGGCCTCCCCTCATGTTATATATCGGGCCCTTTTGGGTTTCCTGTTTCTTTGGCTGCAGGTTGCTGCTTGCCACAGGGCCATTAAATCTTACCACCAATCTAGCAGTGGGATCGTTTAGAATGTTACATATGCAGACCAGTCTTCCTCCACTTTGAGGGGGTTGTACAAAAATTGCACTATCCCCACCTTTGGCTGGACTATCATATTGTGTGGGTTGGGATGTCACTTGTTTCCTGCATTGATCTATTGCTTTTGTGCTATGTCTTCCGATCTATTATAGCCGAAATAGAATTCTGATGGTCTCTTATAGAATTTAATTCTTGGTTACTACAATTATTCTGAGCTTTCATTTGGTCTGTTGCTGCCACATGTCGAGTAGCAGTGGCTGTAGAGGCAGACCAAGCTGATAGTTGTGGAGCTGGCTCTTCAAACTGTGCTTGATGAGTGGAATCCTCCAAGGTTCCAATTTGTGTTTGAGCTACCACTGCTGCGTACAAAAGGGTACCCTCTTTTAAATATATATTAATTGATGTAGATAGAGCCCTCTCTATTCAGTGTTCGGCCTGATCGGTGGCTGTATGGGCAGTAGATATTAATACCGTTTCAGTGCCCATGTGGGCATGGACTTGATTTGGTGTAATGTGGGATGTTTTTCTATTCTGCTTGACTGCAAATTTGGGAAATACCTTTGATGGTACATCATTAATCTGATGATGTGGTTTGCTCCTGACTTTCCTTACTCTCTTCCTCTGGAGCTTGGTTAATCTGTCTAGATTAGGCTTATTAGAGTTAGTAGTGTTTGCTGGAAGTTCAGTTACTGCTAAGGCCGTGTCAATAGCCTTTTGCTGATTTGCCCCAATAGACAAATTGATTTGCGTTTGAAGCTGTTGGTTAGTTGGGGACAACGGATTGGTGCATTCAACAGTTGGCTTTTGCTGCCACAAGATACTTCATTTGGGAAGGCAGGTTTTCTTTTGTCGATAATACTTGCCAGGATTGTAGGTAATATACTTCGTTTATCGATAATCAGACTGCATATGCAGGAAAATTAAAAAGAGGGATTTGCGTCTTGAACCCGCGTTATTAAGGTGGTTAACTTCTCCAGCTTGGCACTTATATCAAATATGTGCATTGTCATTACATGCATGAGGTCAGTTTGGATGTCCAGTATCAGACTGAGGGGGTTATTCTAACTTTGGAGGAGTGTTAATCCGTCCCAAAAGTGACGGTAAAGTGACGGATATACCACCAGCCGTATTACGAGTTCCATAGGATATAATGGACTCGTAATACGGCTGGTGGTAAATCCGTCACTTTTCCGTCACTTTTGGGACGGATTAACACCTCCTCCAAAGTTAGAATAACCCCCTGAATGTTTAATGCCTGTGTTGATGTTTGCTCTGCTACAACCTCTGCGCTCATGCTGTTGTCCTCTATTATTGTCTGTAGTCCTCATTACTGCCGACTATTCATGTGTCGGGCGACAGTGGGTGGCAAGGAGCTGAAGTGGATGGCAGGGGGAGAAATGCGGGCAGACAGCAGATGGGCAGTGTGGGGAGCCAGCAGGAGCACCGCAAATGGCTGTTAACAATCCTGAGCATGCCTGCACAAAGCGAAAGCTGCAGCCACCACAGTGTTGATGTGCAGCTAGGGTCACGTGTAGTGTGGGGAGGTGGAGCATGGCTCTGCCACCTGTACTTCCCTGTGCTGTCCAGAAGCCGTGCAAGCCACACCCGCTTACCCAGCCTCAAGCCCACACGAGCGCTGCCTTCTCTGCTCCGTACTCCTCTACTCTGTCCTGGTGCTGGCCCAGCAGTAGCCCAGCTGCCAGTTTCTTCCTGCTCTGGGTCTATGAGTCTCTCCTGCAACTCTCTCCTGTGGTCCTGTGGTCCTATGGCCTCTCAGCTCCAGGCCTCTGCTTCACCCTGCCTCCCCCAGCTCTTCTCTCCAGCTCCACTCTGCGATGACACGATGACCCTTCCGCTTCCGCTTCCGCGTCCGCTCTTGTCTCACTCCGATTCCGTTCCTCCAATAACTTGTTGTATGTATCTGGCCAGCAATTGCGAAAACTCAACCGAAGTCTTGTGGTCTATGCAGATCCTCCAAACTGCCTGTCAAATTTATAAAGAGACTTGGAACAAGTATTGGCCACCTAGATTTCCTTTGTTATCCATAGTTATCTTTCGGAGTACTTCATATCACCATACATTCACTGTTAATTGCCCCACGGTACAGGAATCTGTCATCTGCACCAAAGTACCAGCCAACAGCATCTCTAGCATTCTCTCTCCATTTGATTTACAGATCCTGGACACTCCTAGTGCACTTTACTAAGGACTTACAAGTAAATCAAATATGCCAATCATGGATATACCAATTGCCAATCCAATTCAGACAGAGAGCACTTGCATTTTAGTACTGGTCACAGTCTTAAAGCCAGCAAAAAACGAAATTCATCACAAGATCAAAACAGGAGATCAAAAGCCAAAAAGACAGGGGAAATCACACCAAGAGCTGACATGTCTAACAAGGAACCATAACATTTTGTGTATAAGGGATAAAAAAATAAAAAATACCAGCTGTAGTGTCTTGTGAGTTAGTGATGACTTGACTCTTTTGGTTCCTGATAGACTCGATAGAATTGTGACGTTAGTGTTAGGGAGTGGAGAATAGATTTCATGTTTAGAAAGTAAAGATCCTGCTGGCACGCAGAGGAATAAAGATGTCTAAAATCAAGCTCCATGTGTGGGGTATTCATTTACGAGAACCCAAGCTGGGGAAATCCGACAGTGCTCTCCCTGAGAGTTTGCTGAGGTCCAGCAAACTGCTCGTGCATTCCGCACACACCTCAGCCGAAGTGGATATTGACATTTGGTGTATGTGGAGTCAAAGTACCACTCCAGCCAGTGCCAAGCTTTGGAAAAAGATGAAGGCCCTAAAGGGAAATTTGTGTATTGTATGCCATGGAGCTGCTGGCGAGGCCATAAAAGAGGTACTGTGCAGTGCAACACAGAGCTGTAAGATATACGGAACAATACCACAAAAGGCAGTGATCACCAGATAGAGAGAAGTGCCAGAAGCAGTGATAATTGAGTGTAAAGAAACGCTAAAAATAGCAACAACCAGACAGGGAAAACATGATGAGCAGTGACAGATAGGTGCAAGAGAATACTGTAAGCAGATAAATGCAGAGAAACATTAGAGTTGATGCTAATCAGATATATAACGAATACAATTACCCTTACCAGAACCTGAGTAAAGAGAGCCATCCAACCTATGCACCAGGTGCCACAACCCAAATGAAAGCACAGGGGGCTGTGCTTAAAGAGCATCAACCCTTCAAGAGACACATCCCCGACATTGCTGGGTGGTGCTCAGTACAACTCAAAAAGTCTTTGAGACGTTCAAGACTTCACATTTTTTGTGATGCCAGTAAGTTGCAGGGCCCTGAGGATGGTGCAAATGAAGCAGGTCCCAGCAGGCAGCAGATGGTGCTGGAAAAAAACATGCTTTCAATATCAGTAAGTTCCACAAATGGTTATAATGCTGCTTCCTTCTTAAAACCACCACTTCGTATTGATACTGCCAAAAAGTTTCCACATGAAGGTAAATGTGCTGCCATTGGACAAGGGTGCAAGGGCCTGCAGAAAGTGAACCATTTTGCAATGGTTTGCAAGGTGAAGGAAAAACTAAGTGCGTCATGCCTACGAAACAAAATGGATGCCTGAACGTTCCAGAACAGACATTCTACTCGCACCTACAAGGCCAAGCAGCAACATCAGCTGAGGCAAGTCGACACTAAGCAAAGTTGATCATCATCTAAAGCAGTGGTTCCCAACCTGTGGTCCGGGGACCCCTGGCGGTCCGCGAAGCGATCTCAGGGGGTCCGCGAGAGCCTAGAAAATTAAAAAGTATTAACAAATATTTACAAATTAGGTCCCCAGCTTCCAGTAATGACTCAGGCGGGAGTCCCCGGATTCCCATGATGATGTAGTGGGGGTCCCTGGGTTCCATTAATGTTAAAGTGGGGGTCCACAGAAATCAAAAGGTTGGGAACCACTGATCTAAAGCTTTGTCCAAGAGTTCTACAGTTTCTTTGTCCAATGACAGTGAGGAAGATGGATGTGTGATGTTGATGTTTTTTTCAGAAAAATGTGCACGTTGGACTAGTTGCATGCAAAGAAAAATACAAGTCAAAGAGAAGTTGACGAGAAAAATCACAAAAGTCATTCAAACATTGTCTGAAAGTTACACTAAAGATAATTGGCTGCTTCATTCCTTTTATTATTGACAGTGGCGCGTTGATAAACATTATGCATAAGGAGAAACACAATGAACTATCTCTATTGCCCCATCTCACACCGTAAAAAACTTAAGTATGCACATGGGCTACATCGATAACATTAAAGAGTCAAGATTCATTCGTAGCAACCAGAGACACAGAAAAACAAAGGTACAAGCACCCATTCATGTACTTCAAGGTACTGCATCAAGTGCCTGTTTACTCAGTTTCAATACTGTTGCTGAAATGGGACTGTTATCTGTGAACTATAACATGAATGATCATCATGAAAAAGTAAGCCAGTCCCCTTTGTTGTTTCATGGATTTGGAAAGTTAAAGACCATGGAAGTGAAACTGCATATCAGTGAGGATGTGAGTCCTGTTGCTGAAAGATGTAGACAATTGCATTTCATTTACAATTAGCTGTTGAGAAAGAGCTTGAGACATTACTAAAGCCTAATTTTACTGAGCAATCTACTGGTACTGCTCTGTGTGTGTTTTGTCTATAGTCGTAGCGCCCAAATAGTACAGTGAAGGAGCTGTACACATCTGTGTTGATATGTATCAAGCTAACGAGGCAATTGAAAGAGAATGACATCCTGGTTCGTACATTGCCAACATGATCACACACTTAAATGGTGCCAAAGTCTTCTCTCACCTTGATCTGAACAAAGGGTATCATCAATTGGAACTTGAAGAAAATTGCAGGTACATTACTACCTTTTCTACTCACATTGATTTGTTCAGACATAAAAGGTTAAGGGCTTGATTTAGTTCTTGGCGGAGGGGAATACTCTGTCACAAATGTAATAATGTCCTATGGAGACCGTAATACAGCAGACAAGATATACGTCACGTTTGTAACGGAATAATACCTCTGCCAAGATTTAAATCAGGCCCTAAGTTTCAGTTTGTCATCAGCAGCAGAATGTTTTGAAGATGTAATTCACTGTATAATACAGCCTGTCACAAATGCTTTCAATTACAGTGGTGACGTATTAGTCTTTGGGGCCATGCGAAAAGGACATGATACAGCTCACACAAGTTTACTGACTACTTGCTGATGCAGGTCTAACCTTGAAAGCAGAGAAGTGCGGGTTCCACAAAACAATACTCAAGTTCTTTGGCCATATCTTTTCTGATTGTGGTATGACGTGGGATCCAGCTAAAGTACAAACATTGCCAGCCACCGATCTCCCACAACATGATACCATGTTACGTTAATTCCTTGGCACAGCCAGTTACTGTTCTAGATACATATGTGACTTTGCCATAGTAAGTGCTGTCTTAAGAGACTTAACAAAAGGAAATGTTCCATTTTACTGGTCACACAAATGTGAGCAAAGTTTTAAGAAAATCAAGCATGCAATTGAGAAAACCACTGAAATGGCCTACTCTGATTCAAAACTGCAGAAATAGGTTGTTGTTGATGCAAGCCCGGTCGGGTTGGGCATAATCCTTGGCCAGTACAATGGACATTCAAATGTTCAAATGCACATTGTAGCATGTGCAAGCCAAAGTTTGTCGCAAACTGAGCATACCTATTCACAAACTGAGAAAGAAAATTTAGCAGTAGTGTAGGCTTCAGCACACTTCTATGTATTCGTATATGAAAAACCTTTCACTCGTGTAACCAAGCATCAGACATTGCTTACCATCTTTGGCAATCCAAAAGCCAAGATGCCTCCCAGAATTGAACGTTGGGATTTGCGACTACAGGAATATGACTACACTATTGTGCACCGACCAAGAAAGGGTCAAAACCTTGCTGATTACTTTTCGGAAGTGCCAATAAAGTGACATGGTACCCTTTCCAAAGTGGCTGAAGCCTACATTAACTTCATCGTAAAGTCAAAAACCCCTGCCGCTATTTCTGTGGAACAAATTATTACTGCAACAAGCAAATACAATGGCATGTTGATACTGTAGGCCATTATTGCACATCAATCTTAGTAACAGCACACTCAACCTTTCACACCTGACAGCGAATATCATAAGTGCAAGAATATAAAAGATGAATTGTCTGTTATTCAAGAATGTACTGTCTTACAAAGTTCATGAATTGCCATACCGGAGACTCTGTAACAACAAGTAATTGAAGTATCCCATGAAGGACACTGTGGAACTGTTGTAACCAAATGAGCTCTCCGAGACCGAGTTTGGTTTCCTCATCTTGATAAGAGAGTTGAAAAGAGTTGAAGGCTTGTCATTTATGCAATTGCTTATCTCCCCAAATCTCTCAGCATACCTTGAAAATGTCAAATTTACCAACATGTCTGGAAGACACTTGCTATTGATTTCCTTGGTCCTCTTGACAATGGACATCGCCTGATGGTGATTATCGATGAATACTTCCATTTTCCATACTAGATTACTAGTGGATTACTCAATAAAGAGTCATTTAGATATTGAATGGCATTTTTGCACATTGGGGTGCTCCTTCAGTTCTAAAGTCTGACAATGGTCCGCCTTTCAACTGTCAAGCATTCCAAGGCTCTTTGTTGCTCATCTCAACTTGAAGCATCAGAAACTCACACCTCGTTGCCCACAAGCAAATGGCATTGTCAAATGCTATATGAGCACACTTAAAAAGATTTCCCAGCGTGCTAAATTAGAAAAGCTTAATTTGAAGCCAGCTCTACATGCTACTCTTCAAGCTTACCAGTCGACTCCTCATTCAACATGAGGTGAAAGTCCTGCCACACTGATGTTTGGGAGAGCCATAATGACCAAGTTACCACATTGGATCAACAGGAGATCTACAACAGATGGTGAACTTCATCAAAAGGACTTGTATCATAAACAAAAGCTAAAAGTATATACTGACAAACATAGATGTGCGACAATAGAGAAAATGTACATCTGATGCTCCCTTTGATGATGAACCCTTTGAAGTTATGACTAGCAGAGGACACATGGTAACTGCTGACCGCCCTGGAAAGTCCATTTCATGAGATTCTTTGCACTTCAGACATCTGCCTCATCATTCACCGGCTCCTAATGTCAGAGATGGGACTGGTTTGATTGAGACTGTAGAGCGCCCCCTGAATGCGTCAGTTTCTACATCACTAGTATCAGTCATGGATGTTTCTCTTCTGTCTTCCCACCCTCATAGGACACAATCTGGGCATTTGGTTAAAGCCCTATATATATATATATATATATATATATATATATATATATATATATATATATATATATATATATATATATATATATATATATATATATATATATATCTATCATGTGGGCAAGTCACCCACTTGAGAGACTGTGGCCTTGCACTCCCCAGGACAGAGCACTGGGCATGTTGTCCCCTCCAGGACCAGTGGTGTTGTTCCATCTCCCGGCTGAGGTGCCCCCCGTTCCCCGTCCCCCTGAGGTGCCTGCCTGTTTTCTAACTGATGCCCCTGCAATGTTCTCTCTGTGTTGTGGCAGGAGACAAGTGGGGCCTTGGACTTTGTCATGTGGCCCTGTGGCCCACGCACATTGAGGACTGGGCAGTGTCCTCTGAATTGTACATATGTATATACTTTTAGATTGGATGTACGTATTTCTACTGTATTTATATTATTACACTAACTTTAATCTATTCCTGTAGTCCTTGCAATATTCCTGAGGGGTACAGGGTAAATATGTTTTCTTACTGCATCTGATTGTGTGCATGGTGTTGGGGGTGTGGTGGGGTGTTGTGCGTGTGTGTGTCACTCTCTTTTTCCTCCCCCCCTCCTCTGTGTGCTAGGCGGTTGTACTCATCGTGGTCGTCCTCGCCGTCGTAGGTGTTCGTGGTGGAGCAGGAAGTAAAAAATCATCGGAAATATTTGCAGCTCAGGCTCCATGGCGGCGTGGTTGTTGCCTGTGTATCCAATGGTGAGTCCTTTCCCTTCTGTGCAGTGTTTCCCCCAGGCTTTTGATGTCGTTGGTACCGCCCCGGAAAAGGTGGCTGATTGGGCTGTCATAATACGGTGGGCGGAACATTGTCTTCCGCCGTGGTGCCTGTTGTTTCCGCCCTGGCGTTCGATGTGGTAAAGTGGCTGTCTATCTGAGCTCTTTCCGCCATGATCATAATTTGGCAGTAATTACCTCCGGCTTGTTGACGGTGTTACCCCCACTTTATCATCGACTGCCAGGGTTGTAATGAGGGCCTAAATGTTTTACATTTTGGATCTTGATTTTGATTTATTCGCTTAGGTGATGTTTCAGCCTCAGAAGCACAAGGCCTCAGCTTGTTCCCCTCCATTTTGCCAATTTGAGGGCCTCCCCTCTTATTATATAGCAGGACCTTTTGGGTTTCCTGTTTCTTTGGCTGCAGGTTGCTGCTTGTCTCAGGGCCATTAAATCTTACCACCAATCTAGGAGTGGGATTGTTTAGAATGTTACCTATGCAGACCAGTCTTCCTCCACTTTGAGTGGGTTGTAAAAAAATTGCACTATCCCTACCTTTGGCTGGACTATCATATTGTGTGGGTTGGGATGTCACTCGTTTCCTGCATTGATCTATTGCTTTTGTGCTATATGTCTTCCAATCTATTATAGCCTAAATAGAATTCTGATGGTCTCTTATAGAATTTAATTCTTGGTTACTACAATTATTCTGAGCTTTCATGTGGTCTGTTGCTGCCACATGTCGAGTAGCAGTGGCTGTAGAGGCAGACCAAGCTGATAGTTGTGGAGCCGGCTCTTCAAACTGTGCTTGATGATTGGAATCCTCCAAGGTTCCAATTTGTGCTTGAGCTACCGCTGCTGCGTACAAGAGGGTGCCCTCTTTTAAAGCTATGTTAATTTATGTCAGTAGAACCCTCTCTATTCAGTGTTTGGCCTGATCAGTGGCTGTATGGTCAGTAGATATTAATACCGTTTCAGTGCCCAGGTGGGCATGGACTTAATTTGGTGTAATGGGGGATGTTTTTCTATTCTGCTTGGCTGCAAATTTGGGAAATACCTTTGATGGTACATCATTAATCTGATGATGTGGTTTGCTCCTGACTTTCCTTACTCTCTTCCTCTGGAGCTTGGTTAATCTGTCTAGATTAGGCTTATTAGAGTTAGTAGTGTTTGCTGGAAGTTCAGTTACTGCTAAGGCCGTGCCAATAGCCTTTTGCTGATTTGCCCCACTAGACAAATTGATTTGCGTTTGAAGCTGTTGGTTAGTTGGGGACAATGGAATTGGTGCAGTCAACAGTTGGCTTTTGCTGCCACAAGATACTTCATTTGGGAAGGCAGGTTTTCTTTTGTCGATAATACTTGACAGGATTGCAGGTAATATACTTAGTTTATCGATAATCGGACTGCATATGCAGGAAAATTAAAAAGAGGGATTTGCGTCTTGAACCCGTGTTATTAAGGTGGTTAACTTCTCCAGCTTGGCACTTATATCAAATATGTGCATTGCCATTACATGCATGAGGTCAGTTTGGATGTCCAGTTTATCAGACTGAATGTTTAATGCCTGTATTCATGTTTGCTCTATGCCAGGTAGTATTGGGTGATATTTTGATAGGCTCTCAGGAAATTTGCAAGGAGAACCATTTGGATGTTACACTGGGGTTGGTGAGGAGGGTTGAGGTTCCCCACTTATATTTGGGTAGGGGGAGGTAAAGATTTGAAGTGGTTCTGACTTGTGTAGCCTATGCTGCTCCCTCTTGATTGTAGTCTAGTAATGGATGGTGTAGAAAATGGTACTAACACGTCTTTTTCAATTGGGCTTAATGGATTGATTGCTGAGAGTTGTTGCTGTTGAGAGCATGAACTATGTTCTGTGTTAATCATTCTAATTCCCATTACTTTAATCAGATCAGCATTGCTCAAAAGTGAGATTGAGTGGAGCCCTGAGTTGTCTGGCACTCCCAGCTGAACCCTTTGAGGGTCATAGGAGCAGTCAGTTGTTAAGCCAGGGAGTGGCGCATGTGGGCTGGGTAAAGGGATGTTTATTGACGGGCGTGGCTGCGTGAGGCATGTGCCTGCGCTTGTACTTCCATTGCTTTTGATATTGGCACATTGACGCTGGTACTGAGGGGCGAGGTGGCTGCAATTGGTAGTTTGCCTTTGGCCATGTATGATCCCTGTGTTAGGGCCAGGCCTGAGATTTTAAGTTGAGGTTGTGGTTGGAGAGGTGACGGCAAGCCTAAGGCCAGTTTGATTGTTGAGAAGGTCGCTGCCGCTGGACCTTCAAGAAATGAGAATTTTTGGTTGATGGGTCCCTGACTGAAGTACTTTTGAATTATAAAGGCCAGTGGATTTGTTTCATGGAAGCCCAGATTGGTTACTGCTTTAAGATTTTGAATGTTTCTTCTTTGGTTGATACATTTTGCTCATTTCGGCGATGCTTGTTATCTTACCTGCCCAGATCTCGTGTTTAACACGTTGGTCTTAAATTGGCTGAGGTGGGTTTTGAGACTTTGTTGACTTGCTGAGCCTCTGGATTCTATAAGTTGCTGCAGCTGCTTGCTAATTGCTTGCCTTGCTGGGGTTCTACTTCTGGTTTTGAAATCTTGTTGTGAAAATAAAGAGCGAGCGGGGCACTACAGGCTACCCGCAAGCCGCACTCGGACTCACCAAGCCACTTCCACAGGGAGCCTAGGCAAACATTCAGCATAGGTCAGCTATGACCTCTGCGCTCATGCTGTTGTTCTCTATTATTGACTGTAGTCCTCATTACTACAGACTATTCATGTGTAGGGTGACGGTGGATGGCAAGGAGCTGAAGTGGATGGCAGGGGGAGAAATGCGGGCAGACAGCAAATGGGCAGTGTGGGGAGCCAGCAGGAGCATTGGAAATGGCTGTTAATCCTGAGCATGCCTGCACAAAGCAAAAGCTGCGGCCACCACAGTGTTGATGTGCAGCTGGGGTCGCCTGTAGGGTGTGGAGGTAGAGCATGGCTCTGCTACCCATACTACCCTGTGCTACCCACGAGCCGTGCAAGCCACACCAGCTTACCTGGCCTCAAGCCCACATAAGCACTGCCTTGTCTGCTTTGTTCTCCTCTGCTCTGTCCTGGTGCTGGCCCAGCAGTAGCCCAGCTGCTAGTTTCTTCCTGCTCTGGGTCTCTGAGTCTCTCCTGCAACTCCTCCTGTGGTCCTGTGGTCCTACGGCCTCTCGGCTCTGGGCCTCTGCTTACCCCTGCCTCCGCCAGCTCTACTCTACAGCTCCACTCTGCTCTGCGATTACACCATGACCCTTCTGCTTCCGCTCTTCTCTCACTCCGATTCCGTTCCTCCAATAACTTGTTGTGTGTATGCAGCCAGCAATTGCAAAAACTCAACCGTAGTCTTGTGGTCTATGCAGACCCTCCAAACTGCCTGTCAGATTTATAAAGAGACTTGGAACAAGTATTGGCCACCTATATTTCCTTTGTTATCCATAGTTATCTATCTGAGTACTTCATATCACCATACATTCCCTGTTTATTGCCCCACAATACAGGAATCTGTCATCTGCACCAACGTACAAGCCAACAGCATCTCTAGCTTCTCTCGCCCTTTGATTTACAGACCCTGGGCACCTCTAGTGCACTTTACTAGGGAGTTATAGATGATTGTTTGGCAGATTCATGCAGATGACGAATGCTGATAGAAACCCTGAGTCTGGAGCAAGTACTTATGTCTGCTGACATGGAGGCCGGAGGTGCCCACAAACATGAAATGTAAGCAGAAACACAAGGTTGAAGGACACTAAGTGAGGTCTCCAAGGAAAAAGAAACTGTGCTTAAGATGCAGATTTTAGTTTCCACATGAAGGTAAATGTCCCGCCATTGGACAATGGTGCAAGGGCCTGTGCGGAAAGAGAACCATTTTGCAATGGTTTGCAAGGTGAAGGAAAAACTAAGGGCCAGATGTAGGTAGAAACCAATTTGCGAGTTGCAAATTGCAAGTCCTTCCGACTCGCAATTTGCAACTCGCAAATTGGTATGCAGAAAGGTGTCTCAGACACTTTCTGCGACTCGCTATGGGGTCGCCATAGCGAGTCTAGGCACTCACGGGGATGGTGGCCTGCTGGAGACAGCAGACCACCATGTCCGTGACTGCTTTTAAATAAAGCAGTTTTTTTTTCTCTTTGCAGCCCGTTTTCCTTAAAGGAAAACGAGCTGGAAATAGAAAAAAATACCGAAACCTTTTTGTTTCGTTTTTTTTCAGAGTAGGCAGTGGTCCATGGAACCACTGCCTGCTCTGAAAAAACATTATTGTGAGCATTCACAAAGGGGAAGGGGTCCCATGGGGACCCCTTCCCATTTGTGAATGAGTTACCATCCACTTGAAGTGGATGGTAACTGTGGGCTGATTTGCGACCGCTTTCGCAGTCACAAATCAACCCTACATTGCGGTGCGACTCGCAAATAGGTAGGGAACGCCCCTTCCTATTTGCGAGTCTGAAACACATTTTGCGAGTCGGTACCGACTCGCAATATGTGTTTCAGCATCGCGTGAGGGCATTAGCGCCTCGCAAACAGCGTTTTTCGCTGTTTGTGAGGTGCTAATGCCTTCCTACATCTGGCCCTAAGTGCGTCACACCTAGGAAACAAAATGGATGCCCGAACGTTCCAGAACAGACATTCTACGCACACTTACAAGGCCAAGCAGCAACATCAGCTAAGGCAAGTCGACACTAAGCGAAGTTGATCGTCATCTAAATCTTTGTCCAGGAGTTCTACAGTTTCTTTGTCCAATGACAGTGAGGAAGATGAATGCGTGATGTTGATGTTTATTTCAGAAAAATGTGCACGGCGGACTAGTTGCATGCAAAGAAAAATACAAGTCAAAGAGAAGTTGATGAGAAAAATCACAAAAGTCATTCAAACATTGTCTGAAAATTACACTAAAGATAAACGGCTGCTTCATTCCTTTTATTATTGACAGGGGCGCGTTGATAAACATTATGCATGAGGAGAATTACAATGAACTATCTCTATTGCCCCATTTCACACCGTCAAAAACTAAAGTGTCTACATGGGCTACATCGACAACATTAAAGAGTCAAGATTCATTCATAGCAACCAGAGACACAGAAAGACAAAGGTACAAGCACCCATTCATGTACTTCAAGGTACTGCATCAAGTGCCTGTTTACTCAGTTTCAATACTGTTGCTGAAATGGGACTGATATCGGTGAACTATAATATGAATGATCATCATGAAATAGTAAGCCAGTTCCCTTTGTTGTTTCATGGATTAGGAAAGTTAAAGACCATGAAAGTGAAACTGCATATCAATGACGTTAGTCCTGTTGCTGAAAGACGTAGACGAATTGCATTTCATTTACAATTAGCTGTTGAGAAAGAGCTTGAGACATTACTAAAGCCTAATTTTAATGATCAATCTACTGGTACTGCTCTGTGTGTGTTTTGTCTATAGAGGTAGTGCCCAAATAGGACGGTGAAGGAGCTGTACACATCTGTGTTGATATGCATCAAGCTAATAAGGCAATTGAAAGAGAATGACATCCTGGTTCGTACATTGCCAATATGATCACACACTTAAATGGTGCCAAAGTTTTCTCTCACCTTGACCTGAACAAAGGGTATCATCAATTGGAACTTGAAGAAAATTGCAGGTACATTACTACCTTTTCTACTCACATTGATTTGTTCAGACATAAAAGGTTAAGGGCTTGATTTAGTTCTTGGCGGTGGGGAATACTCTGTCACAAATGTAATAATGTCCTATGGAGATCATAATACAGCAGACAAGATATATGTCACATTTGTAATGGAATAATACCTCTGCCAAGATTTAAATCAGGCCCTACGTTTCAGTTTGTCATCATCTGCAGAATGTTTTAAAGATGTAATTTGTTGTATAATACAGCCTGTCACAAATGCTTTCAATTACAGTGGTGACGTATTAGTCTTTGGGGCTATGCAAAAAGGACATGATAAAGCTCACACAGGTTTACTGACTACTTGCTGATTCAGGCCTAGTCTTGAAAGCATAGAAGTGTGAGTTCCACAAAACAAAACTCAAGTTCTTTGGCCATATCTTTTCTGATTGTGGTATGACGTGGGATCCAGCTACAGTACAAACATTGCCAGCCACCGATCTCCCACAAGATACCATGTTATGTTTATTCCTTGGCACAGCCAGTTACTGTTCTAGATACATATGTGAATTTGCCACAGTAAGTGCTTCCTTAAGAGACTTAACAAAAAGAAATGTTCCATTTTACTTGTCACACAAATGTGAGCAAAGAGTTAAGAAAATCATGCATGCAATTGAGAAAACCACTGAAATGGCCTACTCTGATTCAAAGCTGCATAAATAATTTGTTGTTGAAGCAAGCCCGGTCGGGTTGGGCATAATCCTTGCCCAGTACAATGGACATTCAAATGTTCTAATGCACATTGTGGCATGTGCAAGCCAAAGTTTGTCACAAACTGAACATGCCTATTCACAACCTGAGAAAGAAAATCTAGCAGTAGTGTAGGCTTCGGAACAGTTCTATGTATTCTTATATGGAAAACCTTTCACTCTTATAACCAATCATCAGACATTGCTTACCAAAAGCCAAGATGCCTCCCAGGATTGAACGCTGGGATTTGCGACTACAGGAATATAACTACACTATTGTGCACCGACCAGCAAAGGGTCAAAACCTTGCTGACTACTTTTCAGAAGTGCCAGTAGAGTGACATGGTACCCTTCCCAAAGTGGCTGAAGCCTACATTAACTTCATCATAAAGTGAAAAACCCCTGCTGCTATTTCTGTGGAAGAAATTATTACTGCAACAAGCAAAGACAACGAAATGTTGATACTGTAGGCCATTATTGCACATCAGTCCTAGTAACAGCACACTCAACCTTTCACACCTGACAGCGAATATCAGAAGTTCAGGAATATAAAAGATGAATTGTCTGTTATTCAAGAATGCATTGTCTTACAAGGTTCATAAATTGCCATACCAGAGAGTCGGCAACAACAAGTAACTAAAGTATCCCATGAAGGACATTGTGGAACTGTTGTAACCAAATGAGCTCTCAGAGACCGAGTTTGGTTTCCTCATCTTGATGAGAGAGTTGAAAAGAGTTGAAGGCTTGTCATTTATGCAATTGCTTATCTCCCCAAATCTCTCAGCATACCTTGAAAATGTCAAATTCACCAACATGTCTGGAACAGACTTGCCATTGATTTCCTTGGTCCTCTTGACAATGGACATCACCTGATGGTGATTATCGATGAATACTTCCATTTTCCACTACTAGATTACTAGTGGATTACTCAATAAAGAGTAATTTAGAGATTGAATGGCATTCTTGCACCTTGGGGTGTTCCTTCAGCATCAGAAAATCACACCTCATTGCCCACAAGCAAATGGCATTGTTGAACGCTATACAAGCACACTTAAAAAGATTACCGAGCGTGCTAAATTGGAAAAGCTTAATTTGAAGCCAGCTCTACATGCTACTCTTCAAGCTTACCTTTCGACTCCTCATTCAACAACAGGTGAAAGTCCTGCCACACTGATGTTTGGGAGAGCCATAATGACCACGTTACCACATTGGATCAACAGGAGAGCTACAACAGATGGTGAACTTCACCAAAAGGACTTGTATCATAAACAAAAGCTAAACGTATATGCTGACAAACATAGATGTGTGACAATAGAGAAAATGTAAATCTGATGCTCCCTTTGATGATGAACCCTTCGAAGTTATGACTAGCAAAGGACACATGGTAACTGCTGACCGCCCTGGAAAGTACAATTCATGAGATTCTTTGTACTTCAGACATTTGGCTCATCATTCACCGGTTCCTAATGTCAGAGATGGGACTGGATTGATTGAGACTGTAGAGCGCCCCCTGAATTCATCAGTTTCTACATCACCAGTATCAGTCATGGACATTTATCTTCTGTCTTCCCAGCCCCATAGGACAATCTGGGCTTTTGGTGAAAGCTCTCTCTCTATATATATATATAACAAGTGGGAGATGTAGTGTCATAGTGTCATGGTTTCATTAATGGCACTTGAAGAAGAAGGGGCCCACTAAGAGGAGACTTCATGGTCCATCTTGACTTCAAGGATGCCTATCTGACAGTCCCAATATTTTCTCCCTCAATAATGTTTCCCTCAGTTCCAGATCATCAATAATTTGTTTCATAATCCTGATGACATCCTGATCATGGCCTTAGAGCAAGAATGACTAGAGCGGCAGCTAGGATTGGTACTCACACTTTCACAAGACCTAGGGTTTGTTAACAACTGAGACAAATCAGTCCCACCTCCTACCTCTCAGATGGCCTTTCTGCCTTTTGCCATAGACACAATTTTAGTGACTCTGTTCCTGCTAGTTCAGAAGATCAAATCGATCAGGAGAGAGAATCCCAAGGTTCTTACGTGGGACAAGGTGATGGCTAGCCAGGTTTGTGAGGCTGTTAGCAGTATGCATTCAAGCATATATCTGGGTCCACTGTACTACAGGGCTCTCTAACGCCCCTCCAGTGCTTCTTCAATTCTCTCCAATGTCTGAAGATCCCCCAGGCAAGCCTGAAGATTCTCCACTTACAGAAGTTCCTCTCTTATGTGAATCAAACCCTATGTGGCAGTGCACCAGGAACTTCAATGATAGCTCAACTGCATGGAGGTTTGGAATGGAAGCAATATTTTTGGTGCTGCTCCCAATCTGGCGTTTGAATCAGATGTCAATCGTCTAGGCTGGGGAGGACGTTGAGGGGAGATTCTGACGGGAAGCAGGTGGTCCAAAGAAGAATGGTGTCTGCACATCAACTGCCTTATGCTCCTCGCTGGTTCTTTTGTAATCCACTCCTTGACCTCTCATTAAGCTAACTGCTGCTTTTTGCTCCAAATGGACAAAGGCCCTCATTATGACATTGGCGATAAATCCCGGTTACCGCCGCAGTGATGGCCGTCAACATACCACCAGGGTGACAGATATCCGTTCGCCATATTATGACACACACACCAATACGACAGAACAGTGCCACATACACAAATCGGCCCAAAATCCCAAAGGTCAGTGGTAAAGTGTTGGTACCAACACCCATACCGTTACACCAATAAAACAACGCCCACCACATTATGACCCACGAATCACCACTGCAGACATTCAATAGCGGTAAACCATTGGCGGTACACACCGGTGCACTCAGAATGGACACCCAAATAAAAAACAACACAACATTGGCCAATACCAGAAACACACACCTGACACTGATACACACACCACACGCACCCACCCACAGCATTATATAACACACACCCACATTACCCACAACCCTTTACAAACACCAGTTAGTGCCACCAGACTGAAACAAAGACCACTGAGACAACTACACACACACACCACAAAAACCCACACATCCCTCACGCACCCCACATCCCACACCCCACACCCCACAACATTATTCAATACCTTCTCATCAACACACACCACACTACACCCATGTCCCCACTAAGGCACCCCCATTTCACTGATAATGAGTTGCGGGAAATGGTGGAGGAAATAGTCAGTGTAGAGCCACAGCTGTTTGGAGCACAGGTACAGCAAATATCCATTGCCAGGAAGATGGAGCTATGGTGGAGAATCGTGGACAGGGTGAATGCCGTGGGACAGCATCCAAGAACAAAGGACGACATCAGGAAGAGGTGGAATGACCTACAGATGAAGGTACGTTCCATTGCAGCATGGCACCAGCTCGCCATACAGAGGACTGGCGGTGGACCCCCACCTCCTCCCCCACAGCTCACAGCATGGGAGGAGCAAGTCTTGGCAATCCTGCATCCTGAGGGATTCACTGGAGTTGCCGGAGCGCTGGACACTGGTGAGTCAATATTTACTACTTATCAGCCCCATACCTGCATGCCATCACACCCTCTCACTCTCACTCAGATCACTCCCTTCCATCCCACACACTGCACCTACACTTATGAATAACCCCAATGCCTAGCCCTGCATGCTATACCAATGCATGGACAGGCCTCCCAGCCCTTCATGGACACCCATCACAAAAGCATGCACAGCATGGAGAACTAACAATACATCACCATACACAAACAGAGGTGGCAGGGCAACAGCAACGATAGAGGGGAAGCCAGGGATGTTCAATTTGTCACAGACATGAAGCAAAATACATCACTTACATACCCACAGGTGCACCAGCCAATCTCAGCAGAGAGGAGGTGCCACGTCTAACCAGTCCCCCAACAGAAGATGCCCCAGTGATGACAGTAACTCTGGACTTCAGGATCTGGGTGAACTACCTGGCCCATCAGGGACCACTGGTCAGATGGCCACCCAAGCCTACATACAGTCCACCACAGAGCCTCCCCAATCAGTATCCAACACCCCAGCAGCCACCCAACGTCTCCACACCTTTGTTCCGAGGACACGTCAATCAGCAGTGTGCCCACCTGTACAGGGACCCCAGTCCACACCTCACCCCCAAGACAATCAGGGCTCTGGGGTCAGTGCCAGTGGGCACACCGTTCAGGGGACAGAGACACAGGGTTACAAGGACACTAGGAGGACAGGCCCAGGGAACTGACTCTCCAGGAGGCACTCACTAATGTCCTGGACAAGAAGGGCCAGATCCTTACCAACATGCAGGAGAACAAGCGGCTGCAGAAGGAACACCATCAGGAGATCAGGGAGGATTTGCAGGCCCTCAACACCACCATGGTCTTCATAGCAGGGGTGCTGGCAGACATGGCCAACATCATGAGGGAATGGATAGCACACCAGTGGTCCCGTACCACTAGCCAGTCTACTGACCAGCCCTCCAGTTCTGCTGCAGCTAGTGGGCAGGAGGCCCTGCCACAGGACTCACAGGCTACCAGCACCCCTCCCCCTGCAGAAGGTGAACCACTCCACAAATGTTCCCTGCGACGCAGACAGAAGCCAGAGACACTTGCCAAGACCAAGACCACCGCCAGGAAATAAGACCCCCCTGAATGTCCCCCTTGTGTCCCACCTTGTCACCTTGTCCACTTTGAACTGCCTTTGCTCCTCTTCCTATGGCCCCTTTGTCACTGGACCTGTGCCACAAACAGAATGGAACCATACCCTGGACTTTCCTCTAACATCACCCCTTTCTATTGCACTTTACCATCAATTATTTGCACTACAAAAAACACCCTTGAACACAACTTGACTATTAGTGTTTTATGTGATGAAAATGTGCATTTTAATGAACAGTTTCATCATGTGCAAATTATCTGAACACTGTGATAGCATGCAATGAATGACATGTAGATGTCTGTAGTCATCACATCAGTACACTGTTGTAATATCACCAACACCTGAAAAATGAGAAGTCATAAGTGACATTACGTAGACATGCAAAGGAAGTGAATGCCATCCTGCTACAGCCACACAGATAAAACAATAGTCAGAGGAATGGTCAGTTCCACTGTCTCACCTGAGTACCATTGGAAGTGTTGACGTATAGCTGATGTTCTGTTGTCCATATCCTCATCCTCGGCCTCCTCATCCTCACTGTCCTCAGGGTCCACTTCTGCCACAGGAGCATTTCCATTCTTCTCCTCCTGCGGATAAAGCACATCCCGTCTGAGGCCAGGTTGTGCAACATGCAGCATGGCACTACTGTCTGGCAGACCTTCTCGGGTGAATAGTACAGGGATCCACCTGCCAGATGGAGGCATCTGAACCTGGCCTTCAGGAGGCCGAAGGTCCTTTCGATAATTCTCCTGGTCCGCCCATGTGCATCATTGTAACGATTCTCAGCCCCTGTCCTGGCAATCCTCACAGTTGTCAGGAGGCACGATAGGTTTGGGTAGCCAGAGTCACCAGCAAGTATTGAGGGACAAACATTAGCCTTACACAATGGTATGGGGATAACACCAGAAGGCATACACTGACATACATTGGCAGGGCACTCAGTCTCACCTATGAGCCACACTCTGTGCCTCTGTAGTTGTGCCATCACATTTGAGATGCTGCTATTCCTCAGAACAAAGGAGTCATGCACCAACCCCGGATACTTGGAAGTGACGTGGGAGATGTACTGGTCCGCCAGGTACACCATTTGGATATTGAGTGAGTGGAAACTCTTCCGATTCCTGAACACCTGGTTATTCTGGCAGGGGGGGACAAACACAATATGTGTTCTGTCATTCGCCCTAATAATATTGGGCATATGTCCCATTTCATAGAACCCTGCCTTCACAGTGGCCAAATCATCCACCTGGGGGAAAGCAATGTAGCTGCACATGTGTTTGACCAAGGCAGACAGAACCCTTGCCAGCATGATTGAAAACATTGGCTGTGACATCCCTGTTGCCAAGCCCACTGTCAATTAGAAAGAACCAGTTGCCAGGAAATGGAGCACTGATAGGACTTGCACAGCAGGGTAGATCCCAGTGGGATGACAGATGGCTGATATCAGATCAGGCTCGAATTGGGCACACAGCTCTGTGATTGTGGCCCTGTCCAGTCTATAGGTGAGTATTATGTGCCTGTCCTCCAGTGTAGCCAAGTCCACAAGGGACAGAGGGGGCTTGTCTCCTCCTATTCATCTGCAGTGGTAGGTATCTAAGGGACACAAGAGTGAGTAGGCTATAACCATGTGAACAATGGCACCACCACCTCAGTGTACATTGAGCATTAATGTGATGGGACAGTGGGAATGGCAAAGTACGTGCAATCATCAGCAATGACGCAGTTATGGATTATCTGAATGTTGTCCACCTCTATTAAATGGCGACCGCCTGTCCTGTATCTAGGGACAGCTAAAAGTGAGGTAACTCAGCCGATGTTGGGTGTTGTGGCAGAAGGCGGTCTCACACCGCCCTGCAATTCCTCATAGGCTAATATGGGGCTCTATGAAGTACAGTGGGCAATGGGAATCAGCGGTGACGGTGAACACCGTCGTGGACGTGACCGCCATTTTCTATCTCAATCCTCACTTGACACCTGACTTTCCACAGGACAACACCTACACTGCGTGTGCTGCTGTGACCTGTGCCTGAGAACCTACCCTGGCGCGTGTGACCAGGGGAAAGGGCCTCTGCCTTCACTTCGGAAGAGTTGGAGTGTTTGGTGGAAGGTGTCCTTCCCCAATATGGACTGCTGCATGGGCCTTCAGGCCAACAGGTGAGTACACCTTGGGCACGATACATGTGGCAAGGTTGCATGTAGATGTGTGTGCAAACATTGTGTCATTTGGGGGGGTAGTATGTCTGTTGGCAGTGTACATGGTGGGCGCTGAGTGATGTGTGTTCAAATGGAGATGGCAATGTGATTTGTGGGCCATATGTGTGACAGGCTGGATTGTATGTGTAATAGTGTCCTTCCATCTGTATTACCACTGCAGGTCAGCGCCCATCAGAAGAAGGGACTGTGGCGTGCCTTCGCCAATGATGTGCAGACCCTGAGGGTCTACCGCAGGTGGAACACCCACTTTCAGAAAAGGAGAGAGGATCTGAGACGCTGGGCACGGAAGACCGCGGAGGCCCAGCTGGGCATGGCCTCCCAACGAGGAAGGGGTGCCCATTGGAACAGCTGATGGCCCGCATACTGTTGGTGGCCTACCCAGAGCTGGATTGGCACTTGAGGGCATCACAGCAGCCACCTGGGGGTGAGTACAGTGGGCATAACTACAATCATTGGTAGGTGGCATGGTATCCGAGTGGTGGCTGTGAGTCAGTGGGTGCCACTTAAGGCCAGGTCAGACATTGCAGCGTGACCCAGCTCAACGGTAATGGGTGTATAGCAAAATCAGGTAACCTAGCTAGGTTGTATTCCATGTCAGACAGGGCTTAGTGGGTCCCAGGAGGGCTGCAATTGGTGGTGTTTGGCCCTCATCTTGCTGTGGCACCTAGCCAATTGATTGCCAGTGAGGTGCATAGTGCTCAATCCTGAACCCTGTGTGTGATAGTAATGTGTAGGCCAACTGTGGTATTGGTGCTGTAATTGACCCAGTGTTCCCTTTCTCCCCCCCTTTTTTCTTCTGTCATCCTGTCCATGCGTGCATTAGCATCATCTGGCGAGGGAGCAGGGGCAACAGCGACTGAGGGAGCTGCATCCCACAGGACCCAGGAGACAGAGTCCACTGACGACGAGGGGAACAGTGGGACAGAGGGCGAGGGGAGCACCACACCGGAGACAGGAGTGACAACACTGACTCTGATTCCTCCTCCGATGGGAGCTCCCTGGTGGTGGTGGCCACCTCTGGGTCCACCCCAGCTCCAGGTACAGCCGCCACCCTGTACCAGCACTGCCCTCCCAGTAGCTCCTCACCGAGATCCCCGTGCCCGTTCACCCAGGAGGGTGGGCATCTCCTTCGTCCCAGGCACCTCATGCCCTGCCCGAATGAGCCCTGCTGCCATGAGTGAGGAGGCTATTGACCTTCTGAGATCCATCTCTGTAGGGCAGTTAACCATAGTGAATGCCTTCCAGGGGCTGCCATCCCTGATGCAGCAATGCAATACATTCCTGGAGGGCATTCACGGTGGAATGGCGGCCCAACAGAAATCGTTCCAGGCTCTGCCCTCCTCTCTGATGGCAGCCATTGTCCCTGTTCCTACCGCCCCCCCAACTACCACTTCCCAGTCCCAGTCTCCTCAACCCCAACCCATCGCATGCACACATACAGACAAGCATGCACACAAAACATCAGATGAGAGTAGCACAGTCAAACCCAGGCAGTACACTTCAGGCCACAAGCACTTAGACAAACAACAGACAGTTGCACACACAATAACATCCACTGCCTCCACTGTCTCCCCCTCCTCCTCCTCCCTCACTGTCACATCCGCACACACACCTGCATGCACTGCTTCAACAGCCAGCACCACCACACCAAGCAGCACACACACCTCACTAGCAGACACCTCCACAACATCCATCCACATGTCCCCTGTGTCCTCTCCCACCCTGTCTGTCCCCACCCCTTAAGGGACACAAATGCATACACTCTGACACCCAACAGCCATCCACCTCACATCACCACACTGCCCATGCGCCTGCATCCAAGTCCAGCAGATGTACTCCTCCAACAACCACTCCCTCAACCTCCACTCCCATCCCTCCTCCCTCATCCCACCCCACCATCCCTAAGAAGCTTTTACTTGCCCAACTTGACCTCCTCCCTCCCCCTCAGCCCCTGTTCCTGCCAGTAAGTGTGGGGTCCCAATGACTCAGCCCAGCACCTCAGCCCTACAGTCCACAGGGACAGTTGAGGCACCTCTAAGTGATGGAGGCAAGAAAGTGAAGGATCCCACTCCACTTGCTAGGAAAGGAAAGGATCCCAGTCCACCAGCCAGGAAAGGGAAGGGCCCCACTCCACCAGCCAGGAAAGGGAAGAATCCTACTCCACCAGCCAGGAAAGGGATGGATCCCATTCCACCAGCCAGGAAAGGGAAGGATCCCACTCCACCAGCCAGGACGAGAAAGGTTCCCACTCAACCACCAATGACAGCAGCAGTTCCCACTCAACCACCAATGACAGCAGCGGTTTCCACTCAACCACCAATGAAAGGAATGGTTCCCACTCAACCACCAATGAAAGGCAAGGAGCCCTCCCCTCCAACTGAGACACAGCAGCCCTCACCTCCAGCTGTGACACAGCAGCCCTCACCTCCAGCAGAGGCTGCCCAGGATACACCTCCCCCAGCAGAGACAATGCAGCCCTCACCTCCAGCAGAGGCTGCCCAGGAAACACGTCCCTCAGCATGAGACAATGCAGCCCTCACCACTAGCAGAGGCGGCCCAGGAGACACCTCCCCCAGCAGAGAAAATGCAGCCCTCACCTCCAGCAGAGGCTGCCAAGGAGACACCTCCCCCCGCAGAGACAATGCAGCCCTCACCTCCAGCAGAGGTCATGTAGGCCACCCTCCAGGGACTGTTGTACAAGGAGTCCGCACCAAAACCAGTGGGCAAGTTCCCCACCTCAGAGACTGTGACCTTGCACTCCTGAGCATTGGAAATGGATATGGAGCCCCCTCCAGAAGCAGTGGGCAAGTTCCCCACCTCAGAGACTGTGACCTTGCACTCCCTAGCATTGGGAAATGGGCATGGAGCCCCCTCCAGAACCAGTGGGCAAGTTCCCCACCTTGGAGACTGTGACCTTGCACTCCCCAGCATTGGGAAATGGGCATGGAGCCCCCTCCAGAACCAGTGGGCAAGTTCCCCACTTCAGCTAAGGTGCCCCCTACCCCTATTCCCCCTGAGGTGCCTGCCCACTTCCTACATGTTGCCCCTACACAGTTTGGTGGGGAGAATGTCAGGATCATGTTGGGGCTTGGACGCTGCCCTGTGGCCATGTGGGCCTTTTGTACTTTGGTCTGGGCATTATCCCTTTCTGGACAATGGTTCTGGTATAATATTTGTCACTTCAGTACTAATGGTGGTTGTTAGCATGCAAATACATTTTCAATTCTGCCTTACTGTTATCCTTGCATTATTTTGGCATGTGTCCTGTGAGACTGGTTTTACTATGTAGCTGTGTATGGTGTGTGTGTGTGGGTAGAGTGTGTTGTGCATGTGTGTGTCACTCTCCTTTTCCTCCCTCCCTCCCTTGTGTGTTAGGAGGCTGTACTTACCGTTGTCGTCTTCATCAGCGTTGGTGTTCCAGGTAAAGCATGGCGTAGAAAATCATTAGGAAGACCTGCAGTTCCAGTTCCATGGCAGAGTTGATCTTCTCTGTGTCTTTAATGGTGAGCCTTTGGTCTTCTGTGTTGTGTTTGCGCCAGGCTTTTGATGGCGTTGGTACCCCCCGTAAATCATGGCATGTGTTGTGTCATAATATGGTGGGCATTACCTTGTGTTCCGCCTGGCTGTTGATGGCTACCGCTGTGGTCAGTGGTGTTAACGCCCTGGCGGTTGGTGTGGTACATTGGCTGTCTATGGGAGTTATCACCGCCATGGTCATAATTTGGTGGTAATTACCGCCAGCCTGTTGGCGAAATTACAGCCACTTTATCACTTACCGCCAATGACATAATGACCACTAAAGTCTTGGACAATGGATGTCTTTCTACAGGAGTGAAGGGGATTGAACTATGCCTTCCCACCACCTGTACGGTCCTGAGAGTGGCTCTCCAAGTCAAAAACAGGAGGCAGGGAGGTACCTATGTAGAAATAATTATTACTCTGTTCATCAGTATAAAAGTTGGTAATCAGGTGAGGTAGTCAATACCCCATCATAAGTGTGCTGTTATCAGCTCGGTCCCTGGGCAGCTTCAGATGGTAACAAGGAAAAACACAGAATCCTGAGGAATCATATGGTATCACATCTAAACACAGAATCATGGCAAGACATTATATTGGCACAAGGAAGGGAACAAGTGATAGACAAAGTATAAAACATGTCTCCCTACTTCAACAAACAGCCAAAAGAAAACACTCTCTACCCTCCAAAAACGTGAACTCAATACCTCAAAAAACCATTCAACCAACATAATCCAAATGGTCAAAAATGAACATCTGCAACCAAACCTGCTCAAGCAACAACACTAATTCCTTGTTAGATAGACACACCCTGACACACCCTGCATTACACTTTTAACAGGGTGGAAAACCATTTCTCTATTTAGCGACTTAGATCCAAGCAGAAAGCCACTCCCTAAGTAGTCTTCCTTGAATCCACACATTTTTCATTCTATCCTTATGTAGTCAATCAACATCTTGAAAGGGTAGATGCAGCTGGAAGGACACTGCTTTCTAACTTTCATCACCGAGGCATCCACAATACTCCTCGTAATGCAGCAGAACATTGCCACAACCAGTGACTACTGCTACTTGACCAGCTAAACAGAAAGAAAGTGACTGGTATACCCTATTTGCTTCAGCTAACAAAACACCTTATATACATACAATTTAATATGCAAATCTACACTCACATCTTGCACATTCAACACACAAAGCCTAAGTCTGAACAAGGGTACTATGAGAAAAAAGCAAACATTGACAGCAAAAATACCTACACTTATCTACTGTCACGACAGATATACAAGTATGTCCTTACCAGGAACAAATACTTACATCCTCTAGAGTTATAGTTGAACTTTATAAATAAATAAATATGTGAAACAAACAATGACCACTGATATCTCCAGCACTTATACATGTATGCCCACCTGGAATTGTGTAAGTTTTGAGGATCAGTAGGTACTCTAAGCAGGTATTCAGCTGGGACCAAGTGATGACATTCTACCTCATTGTCAGCCATTGTATAGCTATGGTCAGCCTGAGCAGTAGTTCTGGAATAATAGGCAATTAAATGTACATGCCTGCTTCTTCCGTGCTTTTGGGATAGTATCCCCCTGTTTGCCAGATACATAATTTTCCACCACATAGGTTTTTTTTATACCTGCATGCCACAAGTTTGAGGCCACAGTGAATTTTGTTTTTAAAAGTGCAACAGCTTCTTTTACTTTGTCAGACCATATGAACAAATCTGTTTGTTTGTAAGAGAGACTAAGGGATCATACGAGAGAAGACAAAGAAGCACATTTATGTTAACAACAATTTAGCAATCACAAGAATCATTAGATCTCCCAGATAAACATAGGGGTTTGTGCAACCAATTATTGGGATACTATTCTGGGTTATGAACATGCAACATGTGATGGGAGTATATATCACATTTATTCTACTGAAGTCTGGTTAACTAAACACTACAAAAAGAGCACTGACATTTTATATAAAGTAAAGTATATCAAGATATTTTCAAGATCGATGACAACAAGGTGATCCAGAATACAGTGATTACTTTGTTGATGAAGTGTTGAATTGTAACCAAAGGTTTACAGAATTATAATGAATCACCATATATTCTTACAATCTGAATAGTATTCTTAAGACAGTATTGTCCTCATACATGCAATGCATGCTTACAAGGTTGTAGTCCCCTGGAAATCTGGCTAAATACACAGGGACTGATTCACAAAGGTAATTTACACTTCAGAGTAATTTACGCTTTTGAGTAAATGTATTACTTTTTGCTTATTCACAAAGTTTGAATGTATGGTACTACTAAAAAACAGTTGTTAGACCAGCACCACTCATGGCCAGCCACTGCTACTGCAACACCCTCACATAGAAAATTATGGAGGTAGGGAATTAAAATAAAATTGCTGAAAGCTGTACATCTATAGGTTGAGATAAGTTGGGGGCCAGACCTAATAAGCCACAGCTTAAAGGTAGTTCGGAAAAAGACAATACCAGTGTTCTAAGGATCACTGGGATAAACAAAGAAACAATAACAGGAAACATGAAGCAAAAGCTTCGATGAGGTATTCGGATTCATGTTTGATGGGGATTGAGGTTGCACTTGCGGGCTGTACCGTATGTGTATTACATGACAAGGTGAGTCCTTATCACAGCCCACATGGTTGTGGTATAGTGCAGGGGCTTGTGCAAAGGTCTCTTCTGCATCATAGGCTTCTTTTACTTCTTTACTGGGAGCTTTCTCTTCATGTTTAATTAGGAGAAAAACTAAAATTGCTTCTCACTGTCCTGTTCTTAGGATACTAGTTATCAAATAAGGGAAAGAACCTGGTGCCACATTTCCTAGAGAAGTGTGCCCAATTACAACCGCCAAACACTATTAAAAAACTGCAATCCTTGTCAGGATTCTTCAGTTTTGGCAGACCATACATTACAGACTCTGGACATCATATAAAACCATTGTATAATTTAATTCATCCAGACTTCTTAAGCAGACATTGGACCACGGAACATACACACATACTCAGATCACTACAGACTGGCATGCTTGCTGCATCGTGCTTACACATGTGTAAATAAAATTAAATTGGTCACCCAGACAATCCCGGGTGCCATCGGCGTCACCTATGTCACATTTAATGAAGGTGACACAGTGCCATTGCATCTAAATTGCATTTATATTCTAATGCAGAAATGCGTTTTGCATCCTCTGAAAAAAAATTCTGACTGCAGTTTAGATGGTTGTTATGAAGGAAAGACTACTGGCTCAAGGGAGCCACAAAGGCCAGCATCCCGAACACAAAAGCTTTACATCCTAGATGGATACAATGGGCCTCTTCCTTGACTGCCACTGATGTAGACTGAGTGCCTCATTATGACTTTGGCGGTCTTTTTGGAAGACTGCAGCGGTGGCGGCCACCAAAGGTCGCCATGTTGAAGGTCATCTGACCACCCCAATAAGAGTCACACAGTGAAGACCGCCAAAAATCCAAGACCGCCAGGACACTGGAGGGCGGGAAAGAGGCGGTTCCACCACCTGCACTGGTAGCCCAACAAAATACAGCCACCCACCAGATTACAAGCCACAAATCAGCACATTGGTTCTTCCATTGTGGTAAACCATTGGTGGTGTGAACCGCATCAGTCAAAACTCACATCAGGCAGAACACCACACCATATTGGATAGTTTGAATACCCTACACCTGACACACATCAACACACCCGACACACCTACTCAGTACATTATATAACACACCCCAACACAATCCACAATCCTTTGCAAACAGAATGCCACTCACAGCCAGACATCAGCAAAGAAATGATAACTAGCTAAACAAACAAGAGGCACCCCTACACATTACACTCATCACACATCCCCCACTTGCACAACATACACAACACACAATTTACAAAACCATACAATACACATCAACCGTCACCCACTCACATCACAGCACCCACACATCATCACACACCTTATTCATCCTTTTCATCACTTCCTCACTGTGTTTCCCACCACTACCATATCCCCACAAAAACACCCATGTTTCACTAAGGAGGAGTTGAGGGTCGTGGTGGATGAAATTGTCAGGGTAGAGCAACAACTGTTTGGAGCACAGGTCCAACAAACATCAATTGCCAGGAAAATGGAGTTGTGGCAAAGGATAGTCGACAGGGTCAACTCAGTAGGCAGCCATCCACACACAAGGGAGGACATCAGGAAGAGGTGGAACGACCTACGGGAGAAGTTGCATTCCATGGCATCACGCCACCTGATCGCCATGCACAAGACTGGCGGTGGGCCCTTACCTCCTCCCCCACAGTTTACATCATGGGAGGAGAAGGTCTTGGACATACTGCACCTGGAGGGCCTGACTGGAATAACGGCAGGACTGGAGTCCGGTAAGTACATACAACAGACATGTCTTATCACTGTATTGTCCTGCATGCTTCCTCATCACCAAAATGCTTCCTAATTAACTAAATTACCCACTGCACCTCCCACCTATTCACCTAATTCCCCTCTCCAGCATGCCACCACACCACCCAGCCTAACAGCCCCTAGCAATAGCACATTAACGACTGGCAAATCAAATCACTACGACTCCGAGAATGCACTAACATTACTTTTTAAACACCTTGCATGTGCACAACACATCACATTTCATGCATATACAACTAAAGTACTAACTACACCATCTAGATTGACCTAGTGAAGACCAGCACATGGCAATGACAGAAATGCAATGGCATACTCACAATAGCATTCGAAACAACATACAGCTACAGCTGAGTGACCATTCCCAATGGGTGCAGATCAAAGTTCCCAAGCCAGAAATAGGCTGAACTGGTTTGGAAAGTAAGGTGGCCAAGTCAATGCACATGCAAAACAACTAGATACATCACTTTAACCCTTGTATACTCACATACTGTGTTCACACTAGAACACAATTGTGTATTGTACAGCTATAATTTGTGACATCTAGCAAGCCTCACTAATCAGTAGGTAACAGAGGTGGCCAGTCATGTCAATTGCCAGACAATCTCAGAACTCATCAGCTGTGCAAACTGTACCAAACCTGAATGACATCTCCCAACATGGAGTATGGCAATCAAGTCACAGAGTAGTTTGTACAACAAAGGTATGCTGTGTAGCATCTGTCAATGTCATTGCAGGGAATCATGTAGAGCCACTGTCATGCATCTCATTAAGCGGTAATCTAATACACATTCCAAGCTTCCAAGCTGAACTCTGTGCCTCACTCTCTCCACAGGTAACCCAGCCATTGTCACTATAGAGACGATGCCAGACACTGCCAGTCCCTCTCAGGATGAAGGCTCCAGTGAGGACAACATGCCTGGATGTCTGGACAACGACAAACAACCTGGCCCATCTGGGACACCTGGTCAGACAACCACTCCCAGTCTCACCCTGCCCACATCAACCCCTCACCCCTGGTGCAACCACATCATAAGCAACCATTCGCCCCCAGCCTGTGTCCCAAGGTTAGTTCAATCAATTGTGTGCCCCATAGTACAGGGACCTAAGTCAAACCTTGGCATGCCTGACAATGAAGGTGTGTTACCAGTGGGAGTGGGCACACGGCCTTAAAGGAACTCCACTAACCAGGAAACCGTCTCCCAAGTCCTGGGAGCATACCAATGTTCCCAGGACAAGATGGGCCACATTATCACCATGTTGTGGGAGAATCAAAGGCTGTAGAAGGAATACCACCAGGAAGTCATGCAGCAGTGGCAGGCACATAATGCCACCATGGCTACCATTGCAGGGGTGTTGAGGGACATCAATAATACCCTCATAGGTTCCTTAACACACCATCAGGCCCCTTCCACTAGCAACCTAACATGTTCTCCATCTACATCTGCAGCGCCTAGTGGAATGGAGGCCCTGCCAGGGGAACCACAAGCCTCGGACACCCCTCCCTCTGTAGCTGAAGAACCCCCACAAGCATGGACGTCCACCTAGACATCTGGTTGGAGCACATGCCAAGAAAAAACCCACTGCCAGGAAGTGAACCTCGCCTGATATGCCACTCTTGTGTGCCACTGAGACACACTGTAGACTGCTCTGAGACGTGACTCCATTTTCACATTGTACAAGGGCACTGGACTTGTGTAACTAACTGGTGTAGCTGCTACTCTAATGAATCGATCTACCATGACCTAACATATTATCCCCATTTTTTATTTTACCACTTTGATTTTGTCCTCATTCATTATGATATGCACAATACATCACAATTGAGCACAGCTACTGTATATGTGTCTTTATAATACCTCAACAATTGCCGTGCTTGCCAATTGTGGTGAGGTCTTGCCCCCCTGCATCGAACAGCCAGGCTAATGTTCATTGGACGGAGCCTCCCTCAGCATGAGACATGATACAACAGAGATGTCACAGGACGGGTGTCAAAGATGGTGCAACCCAGGCCTACGCCATAGTATAGTCAGTATTCCAATCTGCAAATAGAGCATGACAGAAAGTAATATCAGGATGGAAGTCATGGTGACACACAATGTACAAATACAGGTGACATAATTCATGGCCATGGTATCCCACCTACAAAGTAGAGGCACCCAGAATGGACCTATATATCACCAGGCACAGACTTTTCACATACACATAAGATAGCTACATGATCACATATCCCATGGAACACACATATGACATCACTGAGGACCCAGTACAATAAGCACACACAAACATAGGGACTATACCTGGAATAATGTTCTTACTGATTTGTCATTTTACAGTCATCTGCACCTTGTATAGCAACGTCAGAATACAAACACTGCTAGGCCCCATTGTCATTACAAACTCTTCACCCACTGTGTAGCCAGAGCTGATGATCTAAAATTCAAACAAGTACCACATACTTAAACTGACATGAAAATTCCCACTTCAGATCCTCTCAACCCCAGTGGTAATAGGAAAGGACAAAGCTGTCACATTTCCATATGTATGAATGGAGTACACACAAGTTTACATCCCACTGTAAATATATCCAATTTACCTGCTACCTGTCATTAGCAACTCTCATGTCTTTCATCTACTAACATTGGCTACTGACAATGAATACCTCAAGCCATAGGGGTGCAGAGGCAAACAGGAAAATTCAATTTTAAGTGAGTGGAAGGAAGAGAGGATAGGAGAATGCAAGAAGCATAGCTCAAAACTGGATAGTCTATTCCGGAAGTGAATATTAGGATCAGATGTTACAATACATTTTAGAGATGACCCTTTATTACTGTACACCTTACAATCTATCAGTCAGCTTCCCCAACTCACATATAGGCATTGGAGCTCATTACACAACCACTGATGAATCTAGTCAGGAGGTGTTCTGGCAGCCATACACATCAAAATGTGCACAGGCAATACTTGTAAAGGGCCACTTCACATACATGGATGTCAGTGGAAGTACCGATTGATGAGCTTTGTCCTAGAGTCAGCTGCTCCTTCTTTCTCTGGCTCTTCATCACTTGCCATATAAGCATTACCAGCCACTGGACTGCTGCCTCCCCCTCATTTGCTATCAATGGCACCTCAGGGCTAGATTGTGGAACCTGCAGCAGGCAACAATTATTTGGCATACTTTGTGAGGCAAATAGAGGAGGCACCTCCAGATTGATCCAGACACCTGAATCTTGCCTTCAAGAGCCCGAATGTTCGCTCAATTACACACCTTGTCCTCCTGTGGGCCTCATTGAAACAAATTCCCCTGGTGTGGTTGGGTACCTAACTGGTGTTAACAGCCAAGGAAGCTTTGGATAGCTGGAGTCACCTGTGCACACAATGGTAGACCAAAACATAAATAGCTTCAGTGACATAACACTGAAACACACAATACAATCCAAACTTACCAAGCAGCCAGTCCCTCTCTGTTTCTAGTCATGCCATCAGATGTGGGACATTGCTCTTCTGCATTATGTAGGAATCATGCACTGATCCCGAAAATTTGGCTGTTTCTTGTGAGATGTACTGGTCTTCTAGACACACCACCAATACATTGATTGAGTGGTAGTTCTTCCTGTTCCTATATACCTGTTCATTGGCACTTGGAGGGATCAGGGCTACATGGATGCTATCAGTTGTTCCAACCACATGAGTAAAAATCTGCCTTCGGAAACGTTGAATCCGCTCTTTGGGGGAACCTGATGTAGCTGTGCAGGTGCTTCAACAAGGCACACAGTACATCCTTCAACACCAGACTGAACATGGCTGAGACATCCCTAATGTTAAGGTGACAATATTCTGAAAGGACCCTGTGGCAAGGAATCGTACCACTGACAAGACTTGAACTATGGGAGGTATGTAATAGGGATTGCAAATGGCTGGCATCAGAGCTGGCTCCAACTGTGTACAGAGATCCATGTTGGTATGACGATTCAGACGATATGTCTGAATGACATGCTTGTCCTCCATGGTTGTGATTAGAATAGCAGGTGCTGTGTAGTCTATGAATTGAGTTTATTAACTATCATGGGACGATACTTATGGACATGGACTGGTCAAGTGTAGATTCAGAACATGCATGTTATGTTGAGTAAACTGATTTTCCTAAAGGTTATAGGAGAGTGCTGGACAGATTTTCTGCTTCAGCCAGGGTGTGATGTGCATGCTGACATAGCTGTACAAGTGATTTATTGGAATGCTCCAGTTATGCTACCTCATTTGGATTGTGATGTGGGGTGGACACTCTCTGGTTGGGGCAGACCCTTCTGGGATCACCCCAGCACCATCTTTGTCTGCCACACCCCTTACTACCACTGCCCTCCCAGTAGCTCCTCACCCAATGGTCCGAGCCCGCTCACACAGGAGGGTGGTCATCTCCTTCGCTGCAGGCAGCTATGCCCCTGCCCCTGTCAGCCCTGCTGCACTCAGCGAGGAGGCTATTGACCTCCAGAGGTCGATCTCTGTGGGTCAGTGGACCATTGTGAATGCCATCCAGGGACTGGCACTCAAGTCCAGCAGAGCAATGTGTTCCTGGAGGGTTTTCGCAGTGGGCTGGCTGGCCTACAGAGATCCTTTCAGGCTCTGGCCTCCACACTGATGGCGGTCAGTCACCCTTTGTCTTCCGTCCCCCTTCCACCTTCCTCTTCCCAATCCCATTCCCTTCTTCCCCATCCCAGCCAAATCACACAGACAGACAAGCATACATCCATATCAACATCCAAGGGTACAGCTGACAGACACAAGCACCACAAGACCCACCACTGGCATGCACACAGACAACACCTACCTACACACACCAACACTCACTACCTGCACTGACTCCCCCGCCACCCACACCTTCTCAGACACTACACCTGACACACCTGCAGACACCCCTTCTCCCAAAACACATAAATGCCCACACTCACCCACCCAACAGACACCCAGCATACACAAGCATACCTCCCACACACATGCACCCAAGACATCCACCAAACACCTCTTACAACCACTCCCTCTCCCTCCACTCCCAAACACTTTTGCCATGACGGTCCCGGTGTGTCTAAGAAATGTTTCCTCTCGAAGTGGAACCATTTCCCTACTCCTCTCCCACCCGTGTGACCCCCAGAAGATCTGTGTCCCACCCCAAGTCCAGCCGTTCCACCTGGCAAGACCTCCTCTGTCCCCCCCTTGCAGGTATGCATGCGCCTCCCCGTCAAGAACTCGACCACTCCCAAGAGTTCCCAGCTTTCCCCTAAGCCTCTCCCTCCCAAGCCCAAGTCAAGGGTCCACTTCCCAACTGAATCCCAGACCCCACCTCCCCCCTCCCTATTCCCTGAGGTGCCTGTTTGCCCCTTTGAATGCCCTACCTGTGGCAGTTGTATGGCAGTCAGGAGTCAAGTAGGGGAACTAGAATGTGCCAAATGCACCTGCAGCACATATGTGTATGGACTGGCCTATGGCCTCTTACATGTAGATAGTTATATATATATATATATATATATATATATATATATATATATATATATATATATGTATTTTGTATATATATATATATACTGTATATATATATATATATATATATATATATATATATATTTCTTGACATACATCTGAGCCAATCAGTTGTTGGTTCTAAGGTCAGATTTTTGTGCTGCCTTTCATTCCTTATGGCTGTTTTGCTCTTGGCTGCTTTTGTTTATGTGTGAGTACGTTTTATGTATGTAGTGGTTGCGCTACCAGTTGTGTCTGGCCAGCGTGTATAGGTGTGTGCATTTAATTTGTCCCGCTGTGATGGCTGTGTATTGTGTGATGGGCATGTATGCGTTTGAGACATGTATTAATGTTAATATTGTGTGTAGTGATTGTGTTGACATATGTTATTTCTTATGTTGTATGCCCTTGTGTGGTTGTACTGTGTGTGTGAGTGTGTATGTTGATTATTATGTCAGATCCGTTGTGATATGTGCAGGATATGACGTATGGCTTGTTGTATGGATGTGTGATTTTGTGTGTTGATTCTCTGGTGTTGTTCGGCTGTGGTGTATGTATGATTTGTCAAGTGGAAGTGTGTGTTGTGGATGAATGACGGTGATTTTCGAGGTGTTGTGGTGGTGTTGTTGTGTCATTTGGTTGTGTTGTGTGTTGTAGTGTTTGACTGTGCCGGTGCTGTGTATCTCAGTGTTGGTGTGTGTCTTGAAAGTGTGTGTGTTGGCCGTAGTGAGTCTACTATGTATTTGCGTGTGTGTATGTGGCTGTGTGTGAGAGTGCATGTCAGTGTGAGGGTACGTGTGCGTGTTGCCATCGCCACCCATTCAGGATGTGTATGTTGTGTGTGCATAGATTCATTGGCATTGTGCAATGGTGAGAGGTAAGTGTGCGTACTCACGGTTGCTGTTGTTGTTGTCGTCTATGGTTCTGGAGGCGTTGGGTGAGCAGGAGCAGCGGGAAGACGTGTAGCTCAGGTCCCATGGCGGCTCAAGACAGGTATGTGTTTCCGAAGGTGAGTGTCTCCTTTTATAAAGCTGGTTTCCGCCAGGGTTTCCGTGGTGGTGCAACCGTGCAGAAGCCTTGGCGGTGTGCAGCCTCCTAATCTGTCTGGCGATGAAGGAGGCTGCCGTTGTCTGTGGCAGCCTGACTGCACTGACGGTGCTTGCAGTGGATTGGCTGTATTCTGTTGGGAAGACCACCATGGTCATAATTTGGCTATCTTCTCCACCAACCTGTTGTTGGTATGACCTCCACCACCAACATGGCAGTCATGAGACCACCAAACTTGTAATGACCCCCATGTCTTTGACTTTACACTTCAAACTCAAGAATTTCTCCTGTATGAACAATAATACCCCATTCCCACCAACATATTGCCTCTTTATCAGTATAAATATATTATGTATACTAACGGTTCAGATCAGCCTGCTATAGGCACCCAGCACCAATACTCTGTGGCTTGCGCAGCTTTATATGGAGTAATGAGGGATGGAGTGTTCCACCCTCAACAAACATTTACTCAGTCCCTAGGAGATTGCACTGAAATACGGCTGAACTCAAAGCTTTGAGCATTAGCACATGCGAATCCTGAAATCCGAACTCTTATAGTGTGGATTGGTATTACTATGTCCAGTCCTTCAATGAAAATGTGCATTACCGGCACCTAATTGGATTCAGAGACTCAAAAGGGAATACTATAAAGCATAATGTGATTTGAGGAAAGGTAGCAGAACCTAAAGATAGTTTGCTACAGGCTCATGTAATTCATATATTGAGTCACCAGTGTTTTGGGGTACACATTGTAGGGAATTCACTGGCTAATGAAGTAGGCACATCTGCAGTCAAGACTGCAACAGTAACTGTGATTACCCATTCTCATACGAGGGTAAATGAAGGAATAATGCTGTAGTTAATGCTTCAAACTACAGCACCCCGTACCAAAATATTCCTACCACTCACGTGACCAAAACATTCCATATGCACTTTCTGGCTGGATTCCAAAGGTAGGGGATCTGGTTTGAGAAAAGGTTGCATTGAAGAAGGAATTTGACCCATCATACCGTGCACCGGGGCCAGTCCTTGGAATTCAAGGTACCAGAACAGTGATTTTGCCACCGCTTGCTGATTGTAAAGACAACTGCTTTGTTTACAGTAAAATTTCATAATTCACAGTAGGCCTCGAGATTTCCTGGATAGTTCCCTAACCTGTCTCACTACCTAACAGGGTATACATCTTCAGGCATTAAACAACACCAATATTGTTTCCCCTAGGCTGGGGAGGGCAGATAATGAACATTTGTTGATTCCTGTTACCACTGAAAATGCAAGAAATATACCAGACGTACGTCTACAGAGGCTCCTGTCTTCACACAGACTCCTTCTGGGTATTTTTTGGCATTGACGACTTCTCTTCTGATTCTTCTCACACTTCACTTCATGGCATAGGCTGTTTCCTTCACTGGTTGAAACACACTTATCTGATCAGTCTGTGGTCCTTTTTGTGGATTATACTTGCATTACTTTCTCTACTCATATGGATTGGATTTGTGACGGTTTTATTTTTGCTTATAAATGGACATTATCATCCAGAATGCTCTGCTGTAGAACTGGTATCTGAGGTGTTGAAGTCTCATTCATCTTCTCATAAACTACAAAGAGACCTGCCCCTTGTGAACATTTCTGCAATTCCAGTTTCTGATGAAATTGTTTGGGATAAGGTCCCCCATGATATTTTTCATCTTAGAGACACTATACAAATTCCTTATGTTTTCATAGTGGCTATGGATGATGTGATAACCCCAGTTTTATGTCTGATGGATGGGACGTTAGAACGGTGTCTTTAGTTGTCCCTGGGCTTGAATATTATACTATTTTTGAAAGTCAGGATGGGTATATGAATTCTGCCAACTGCGGTTAAATGGTTTGTTATCATCACTATTTACCCCATTAACTACATAGGGCTAGTACTCCATGGATAGTTTTTAATTATACACAGAGGAAACATTGCCTGACTCCACCAGTGGGAAGTTCCAAAACTACATAGACAAAGTCACATACTTTTTTGGCATGACACTTTAGATCATGTGTCTTATTATTTGAAATTAACACCTTCAAAAGCAGGACAAATATGCTGACCAAACTAAATTAATGTAGTCAAATTGATTTGTTTTCCAATTAGCAATTTTTTCAAGCAAGCAGACCTGATCCTTGTTATATTCTGTCACAGCTCTCAGGGGTGGTCACTATTCACAGCGTGGTAAAGGTTTGTCAGCAGTGGTTGCAACATTCCACATTATCAGCTGTAAAACAGCACCTCTCTCTCCTCCCTGGTGACATGGAGTTGCAGGATTTCTTGTTAGGTCCTAGGTTACCAAGGTCCAAAAGATTCCTGTATGCCATTTACAATTACTTTTGGAAGCTTTCATAAATGGAAGCGGCTACTCGTTTAAGGCAAATAGATCAGGCTAATTTAGAAAAAGGATTGGCTGTTCCCTGATGATAGAATGAATACATTGTCTGCTCAAATTTACACGTTGAATAACATTATGGGGGTTATTATGACCCTGGCAGTCGGTGTTAATGTGGCGGTAGTACCGGCAACAGGCTGGCAGTACATACCGCCACATTATGACATTGGCAGGTTGGCTGAATATACCACACTGACCGCCATGGCGGTAGCAGCTACCAGGCCGGACATAACAATCTCCAGCCCGGTGGCCGCTAATGTACCGGCGGTGGCATTTTGACCCTGCCTACCGCCATGGTTTTCGTGGCATTCGTAACACCACGAAAACCATGGCGGTAGGTCCTACCAGTGACAGGGAATGCCTTTCCTGGTAGGAGGCCCACCCACCCCTCTAAAACTCTCCAGATGCCCCCGACCCCCTACATCCACGCGCCCCCCCTTCCAATCCCTCAACCCCCAAACACGCACACACCGCAGACACGCACCATGCATTCACACACTCACTCACACAGGCATACACGCATGCATCCATTAATTCTCACACACATCCGTACACACATTCTCACTGACATGCACTCATTCACATTTCCATTCATACACTCATTCTCACAAATGCGTACACTCATGCAAACCACACTACACACAAATTTGCATTCACGCACACATTCACACTTTCAGGCACACACACACAAAACACCCCCACCCCCTTCCTCTGTCAGAAACCCAACTTACCTGCATCCAGGGGTCTTCCAGCAGGGTATGGGGCGCTGCTACCGCCAGCAGCACCTGCCAGCAGAACACCTCCAGGCTGTATCATATGTCATGATACGGCTGGCAACAGTCTACTGCCGTGGCGAAGCTGGTGGTAGTAGCGCCACCTTACCACCATCTCCCAGTACGGTCACAGTCGGATTTCCGCCCTTCTTGTGGCAGAAATCTGGCTGTGGTCATAATTTGGCAGATGAATGTTAGCCGCGGCAATGGTCTTTTAGTGGCCGCGGCTGTATGCAGCATTTACCACCAATCTCAAAATGTGGGCCTATATCTTCTGCAATTTATATCATTCAGAATGACATGTCTTTTTTACAGCATGGGCAAAGTCAATTTAGATCTATTATGCAATTGAGTTGGACATTACATCCCCTTAAATCAAACCGTGTGCCCTGGAAGCACATGGACTCAACAGAACTGTTTTTGCCTTTCAATCTAACATGTAAACAGCTAATAATGGTAAAGAAAGATGCCGCATACACAAAACTTGATATAGAGAAATTAGAAAAGTTGCCTTTACCAGTAGTGAAAACACCGGTGGCAGTATGGCTCATGCACAGAGTTATCTCACTGCTAATCTCAACGTTTCATTTTACATCATATGTGAAACATTTTTCAGTAGGCAGATATGAAGCTGTAGAGGACAGTTTTATACGAGGTGTGGACATTACCCTTTGATTACAAATGTGTGAGTGGGGAAAAAAAGGTTTTTCTTAGTGTAAACAAATGCAAAGCATCTCTAAGCCATTCAATAATTTGTAAACAACTGACATTGCACGGAGTCTGTAATGCGCCTGTGGCCGATCTGGCATGTTACTTGAAGGGAGTATCATTTTCCTTGATTCACTCACTGTTTCAGTTACATTCACATGGAGGTTACTTGATGCTGATTGAGAGCAGGTGTCCCATACATGGCTTCTGTTTCTTAAATAGCGGCCAACTATAATAACTAACTTTTGCCTCCCCCTAATGAGATTAAAGTAGCTAGCTTGTGACCTTCCATTCCTACCTTCAATGTTAATCTTGACAAGCTGAGCAGGCTTAAACCACTATTGTTTCAGAAACACATAGGGGGTGATTCTGACATTGGCTGGTGGCGGGCGCCGCCAGCCAAACGGGAACCGCCAGAATACCGCTGCGCGGTCAAAAGACCGCCGCGGTTATTCTGAGTTTCCCGCTGGGCGGGCGGGCGACCGCCAGAAGGCCGCCCGCCCGCCCAGCGGGAAACCCCTTCCCACGAGGATGGCGGCTCCGAATGGAGCCGGCGGAGTGGGAAGGGTGCGACGGGTGCAGTTGCACCCGTCGCGATTTTCAGTGTCTGCTATGCAGACACTGAAAATCTTAGTGGGGCCCTGTTAGGGGGCCCCTGCAGTGCCCATGCCATTGGCATGGGCACTGCAGGGGCCCCCTAACAGGGCACACACACAGACTCATTCTTTCACACACAGACATGCACGCACGCAAGCTCATCCATTAACAACACTCATTCCATTCAAACATGCACGCACGCACCAAACATTCATTTTACAAGATCACACACATTCATTCTTTCACACACACACGCACGCATGCACTCACATCTATTGACAACACTCATAACACTCAAACATGCACGCGCGCACCAAACATTCAATGTAAAACATATCACACATACATACACACACACACACACACTTACCTTTAGCCTCCAGGTCCCAGGAGAGTTGGGACTGCTGCCTTCCCTCATTGGCTGACCTGAGGTCAGCCAATGATGGAAAGCAGCAGTCCCAGCCTCGTCACAGAGTGGGATGGGGTCAGTGAGACTGCTGACCCCATCCCACTCTGTGACGAAGTGTCACTGATCGACACTCGCCCTGGGCGCTTCAGGGCTTAAACCTGAAGCGCCCAGGGAGAGTGTCAATGGGTGACGCTTTCCTCGTCACCCAGGGGATGGCCTCGAGGCACCTTTGCTGGGCCGAGGAGGTCACGCCCATAGGGGTTGTGATCTCCTCAGCCCAGCAAAGTTCAGCTCAGGCAGCCAGGAGTCTGCGCAAATCGCGCATGGCTCACTCCTGGCTGCCTGACCTGAACATGAAGAGTGTCTGTCAGGCTGGCCTTTGTTCAGCCTGACAGACACTCTTCATGGGGTGGGTGGGCGTGGCCCCTCCGCCCTAAAGGACGGGCGGCCACTGGAAACCTTTGAATTACAAGTTGCAAGGTCGTCCTCTGAAATATAATAGCTGTTAAACACCAACTTTCCTCAAAATTTTTGTGAATTTGGTGAGTCACATGTTTTATGCATCCAATATCGCAGGTGTTGTACACTTTTTAAAAGTGGTTGGGTCTTGATTTGTCAATACTTTCCAGACTGTTTTCAGAGTAATTTCATCTATTATACGTTTTCTTTTTTTTTTTGTGTATTTCAAGGCATACCACTTGTGTTATTCCTCATTGGTTGTATATTGATTCTATTTTTGCTGCGCCACTATCGATGTTCAATCTCAAAGCAAAATGGTAACAGAACTACTGCACATCCAGCTGTGTTGTTAACTCATGATGCAGTACTTTGGCGTATCTTTATCAGAGGAACTAAATGGCATCTGGTCCTTGTCCTTCCAGCCAGTGTTTTCCTACTGTGTTCAGCCTGTGTTCCGCTGTCTTTGGTGCCCTTTCGAGTGTGGACTTGACATTTGTCTTCCAACTGAATTGGTACACTCTATGGACATGGATCTGAAGATGTACCCATTAAGGGCTCATTTTCAGTGTTGTCCTTTGAGTCTGCCATTGCTTCAGGATGATTTCCATGAGCCATTCTATATGGCTATGGATACTAAGGCTCCAGGATGTCTTACTTCTGGCTCACCCACTGTGAGTACTGCACAGGATGCTACTACCCCAGTAGCAGCTGAGGATTTTGACCATGTTTGTTCCCTTAACTTGCTCCCGGAGGCTCTTGTGATTTTGTCATCTGTGGAAGCTGGATCTATTCTGGATTCCATTGACATGGACAATATGGATGATATATTGGAGGACTCTATGAATTGTTTAATTTGGCCCTTGTTTTTAAGGAATTTTTTGATTGTACATTTTTAATTTTTAGTCATTTTGTTTGCTTTGCTTGTTGGAGTGAACATTTTATTCCTTTTATTTTTCTTCTAGCTTGGGATTTTAGAATCTGTCATTTCATGGCCAAGAGCAGGGTGTAGTGAGGCCCTCTTGGACCCGTGTTGGTTCCCCATTTCTAGCTTCGTTTTAGATTTTATTTTAGCTGCAGTGCTTGTTAGTAGTTACATTTTAAACACTTTGCTTGCACATTATTCTAGTAATATATTGTATAAGTTGCTTGTTTTAGTTATCCTTTTATCAATATATAATCAGTACATTTTGTTCAAGACTAGGGACACAGTGCACAATATCCTAGTGCTTGTGTTGCCCATTCAGGAGACAGTTTCTAACATCTAGACATAGCATTTCATCAGAGCTGCGCTTCTAACACAGTATGGCTTTTATTATATAAATGGTGCACTGACCGGGAAGGGGCCGAGGGGCACTCCAGCTGCAACCATCCCAGGATGATTGATGTGTTCAACATGCAGCACTGCTGGTGCTAATCTTCCAGCTTCCTGAGGGGTTACCATCACCACTACAGGATGAATCCTGATGCTATTTGACGTCGGTCTAAGGCTCATCCCTGAGATCGGGTAAAGTCAGAGGGTACACCTCCTATGCTCTCAGTATAGTCTTAGGGTTATTTAGGAACATCTAGAAATCAGTTATCGTGGTTGGTTTATTTATCCTCTTTATCATGTTTCTAATGCTGGTTACTTTGCTTTGTTTCATATGCTTACCTATTGCAGCTCATTCTCTCTATGCAGGACTACGATTGTTTCCATGAATGTATTGAAAACTTATCTAATTTCTCTCTTGTGTTTTGCCTGGGCATGCATGAGTAACACACCAAAAGGATGAGATCTGTTTCCACAACTTGCTTTGGAGTCACAGGATTATGTCCAGGTTGCTAATCACCTTTCACCCTTCTAGGTTTAGGGGTATAGGTAACTGTGAGCTATCCAGGAATTGGGCTAGTGGTTTCTGATAGTGTAGACGGACTTAGGGGGTCATTCTGACTCCCGCCGGCCGCGGTAACCGCAGGGCCGGCGGGAGCCGCCAGAATACCGCTGCGCGGTCAAAAGACCGCCGCGGGTATTCTGGCTTTCCCGCTGGGCTGGCAGGCGACCGCCAGAAGGCCGCCCGCCAGCCCAGCGGGAAACACCCTTCCATGAGGATGCCGGCTCCGAATGGAGCCGGCGGAGTGGAAGGGGTGCGACAGACACTGAAACTCATGGTGGGGCCCTGTTACGGGGCCCCATTACACCCCATACCGCCATCCTGTTCCTGGCGGCCAAAACCGCCAGGAACAGGATGGCGGTATGGGGGTCGGAATTCCCACGGCGGCGCAGCAAGCTGCGCCGCCATGGAGGATTCCCCAGGGCAGCGGAAAACCGGCGGGACACCGCCGGTTTTCCGTTTCTGACCGCGGCTGTACCGCCGCGGTCAGAATGCCCTTGGGAGCACCGCCAGCCTGTTGGCGGTGCTCCCGCGGTCGTTGGCCCTGGCGGTCAATGACCGCCAGGGTCAGAATGACCCCCTTAGTCTCCCACATTTTGAAGTTCTGTCATCCAAATACACAGTACTATTATCTTAGTAGGAACCACATACCAATAAATAAGTATATTTTAATGTTAAAAATATCTGAAAATAATACATATTTGTTATTTATTTATCAAATATGTTAATATCCGATTTTGAATTTAAAAATTAATGTAACAAAAATTGTATTAGAATACAGCAAAATTAATTTTAGTTAATTCTATATATCATTTTTAATAATTATTGCTGCATATTAAAAATGTTGTTTGATTTGTATTGGAATTTAGGCCCTCAATTCAACCTCGGGCGACAGAATACCGGCAGTGCTGACGGTATTTCTGGCTCCCTATTTTGACTTTTCCGCTGGGCCAGCGGACGGTAACAGTGTTGCCGTCCGCTGGCCCAGTGGAAAAGTCACATCAACATTGCTGCAGGCTCGTAATAGAGCCGGGGGCAATGCTGATGTGCAGCGGGTGCAGTAGCACCCTTCACGCATTTCACTGCCGAAATGGGCAATGGGGCTATGCCTGGGATCCCTGCAATGCCCATGCCAACCCCAAGTCGCCCTTACCGCCAGCCTTTCCATGGCTGTGTTTACCGCCGTGGCCAGGCTGGCGGTCGGGGACTCATAATCCCCAGGCCAGCGGTGGTTATAGTGGAGGGGCCGGCGGTATGGCCGTGGCTATTGCGCCACGGTCATAATAGCTGGCAGAACACCGCCAGCCAGTTGGCGGTGTTACCGCCAGCTTACCGCCAACCGCCCGGGTCGTAATGAGGCCCTACGTTTTTAATGTAAACTTCAGAAAACAAATTTTAATTTAATTTATTAGATTTACATTAATTAAAGATTTATTTCAACATTAAGTTATTAGTAATGTAGCATTTTTATTGTGTTCTACATTTAAAATAAATATATACAATGAGTTTACATTCATATTTAATAGAAATTACATTTAAATACCATGCATCCCGCCCTGTTAGCTACAAGGCTACATAGCTGTGACATATTAACATTCAGAAGGGAGATTTTGACCTATGGAAAGGTTTCATTTGACATGCCAAATTGCAGCTCTTACACTGTTTCAGTGATGCAGCAATGGTAGGCCCAAAGTTATGGTTGCCCTACTGTAGCAGATGAAACAATTGGTGCTGCAGGCCACAAGTGGCATTTAATTTAACTTCCTGGCCGTGAGAACTTGTTGAACCATATACTACATATTTACAGGCAAGTTAAATATACCAGTTAGGAGCATGCCAATTCAACCTTGTTTAAAGGGGTGCACAGGTATTTTACTACTGGTTATCAGTGGTACAGTGCACTGAGTTCTAAAGACAGCAAAGACAGCAAAAGGCAAAAATCTTGGGTGACCATGCAGAAAACATGGATTTCCTACACAGGCTTCCCCCAGCCAAGAACTAAGGTAGAGTTCCCTCCCCAGGTGATAGAACATGGACAATCCCCACTTTTCCAGTGGCACTTGTCTGTTCTTTGCCCTCTGAACTTACCTGTTGCCCTCTGGGAGCACCTTCCCTAGTCACTAAACCCATCCATGGGGAATGCTTCTTCTGACCTGCTGGCTCAACCTGTGAGGCAACTAACCCTAGCTTACTTATAGGTGCATCCTTGTAGGCAAACAGTACCACCATGACCAATGTATTCAGTATTATTATCAACAGGTAGTAATGGCAATAGTACTGCACCTCCTAGTATATTCCAATAAGTGTGTTGTTGTGAGTAGTTTATCTCACATCTGGTGCAAAAAGTGGTCAATCCGCCCTACTATCTAAGGGCAAAAAAGTATTGAGCATAAAGAAACTAAATACACAATTTGCATAAGTACAGATAAGACCACAGCACCCATAAAGGCCAATGATATATAATGCAACAGTAAAAGCCGGTTTAGAATGTCCAAAGTGTATATTACAGGAGTCTTCTTGATGTTCTAAAGGATGGTTTATTTAGTTCGGTAAGACACAGCCAACACGTGTTTTGTCACACAGTGACTTTTTCAAGGCTGTAGAAAGATATATTGTACATGAATGAAATATAGGTGTCAAACCTTATTTGTACATAGTTGTAGATAGCAAAATAAAAATGCCATACAAAAAAAAGTTAAATGGATAGATTATAAGTGAGGTGAGATAGACAGAACCTCAGTGGTTCGGGCATGAAGAAACATAAACGCCCGAAGTTCTGGAATAATGTGAGATTTTTAGGTTAACTGTTCCAAACCTTTTCCAGATATAGGGTATAAATCACCGAACCATGTGGGAAAGGCATAGTGCATGCATAGTCAGGCATATAGAGATGCAAGAACCATAGAGAGTCAAAGAAGATAAACAGTGAGTAAGGGAATCACCTGACATAAGCAGGACCTACCTAGATAATGCATGAACATCTATCATGTCCATCTAAATAGTGGTGTAATATACTGAAAAAGAGTTAAAAAAAGGGAACAGAGAAAAAGCGGAAGAAAAAATGTAATGAGTAATGGTGGGAAATATTGGATAAATCTAAGTAGTCATAATATTCATAGAGCATGAATATACAAATAAATATTTACAGCCTAATGAGTACCTGTTATCTAGTCACATAGGACTGGGAAACCAATGTGTGGGTAGAACACAAAAGGTATTGAGTTGAAATAAGCCATGGGGCTTTCAAGGAGTCTTCTACTTGCTCTTGGAGTCCCTCTGACCACTTATGTTTCTCAGAGTGGGGGCTACAATTTCAGATTGCAGACACACTCCTTCCACTCTTACTTTCACCATCTCAGGATTGACACCCTGAGACTGTCTCCTCTGCTCAACGTCTTTATGCCAAGACTGAACCTGTGCATGTCTGGCAAAGAAGTTCTCTGCAGACACGTAATGCCTCTCAAGGGTGATACGCTCTGGTGGTGTCATGTAGGGGTCTTATCTTGCTAGTAGGAGATCATTTCCCAGGATGCAGTCTCTTGCTATCTGGGGACTGACAATGAACTTCCTCTGGGTAAGTACCCTCTCTCATTCCAGACATAACAGGGTCATAAAGTCAAAAATCTCTCCTGCTAGTTTCAAAAGGACAATGAAAATCCTTTTCCTCTCAAATTTTTTGGGGCCTTTTGGGAAACCTTCTCTATATTACCTGGGCCTCCTACCCTCATTCTGTGGACAGAAATCCAATTCAACCTTCCTGTGGTCACTCTCAGACACCATTTTAGACACTCTTGTGCTGATCTAGAGGTCAGCTTCCTTCCCAAGCTCTGTCGGCACAGTGAGCTTTGTATCTAACAAGTGCTGGTGCAGCTCTGTAAACTAATTACATAAAACATGCTCCTTTATGAACAATTGTACAGTCCATCTTGATAATTTACTTTGCTGCCCTTTGTGGTGTCGTGTGAGTATGAATGACGGAACCCTTTTGGCTCCGGAAGGACTCCATAGAGCTGTGATGTAAGTGTTAGAATGTGATGAAGTGAAATGCAGGTTTAGAATGTGGAGTTTGTGGTTACATGCAGACAAATAAAGACATGTCATACATAGCTCCGTATGTGGCATATTCATTGGAGGATACCCAGGTCGGGGAAGACATAACAACTGGCGTTGAGATGGGGAATATGTAACCTGAATATTGAAAGTGCTCTCTCAGAGAGTTTGCTGTGCTCCAAGCAAACTGCTCATGCATGCTCAGTGTACCTCCGTCAAAGTGCATAATCAACATTCGGTATATTTGGAGTCAACTCAAGCCAGTGTGAAGTATTTCAAGATAAAGAATGATTCTCAGAGATATCTATGCATCACTGGCTAAGGACCTACTAGCAAGGCCATACAGAGAAGCTCCACACTTCTAAGTAATATAAATCTGTACAGTACACGGAGCACTACTGCTGAAGGGGGATGCAACCAGGTTTTGAAAGTGCAGCAAACAGTGACAGCAAATTACACAATAATGTTGCAAACAGAAACTCTGTGAGGCAGAGATCAATCAGGTGTCAAAAAGGGCAAAAGGACACCTGAAAATGCTGCAGTTCAGATATAAAGAAGGGTCATCTGCTTACCAGAACCGATTAAAGAGAGTCATCATACCGGAGCACTGGGGAGTGGCCCAAAGAGAAGTGCCCAGGTTGTGCTTAAGAAGCCGTCCATACCTGAAGCGGTGGTCAGAACAGTAGAAGGTTGTTCTTCCAATGGAGACCAAAAAGGAGGCCACATTTCTCACAGTTATAAAAGATGACCTGAAGACCAGCACTTCACAGTTCATGGCTGATGGTATGAATGGAACATGTCCTGATGGACAGCAGATTAAGCTGGAGAGCACTCCAATATCAATGTCAGTAAATCTCACAAATGCTTATAATGCTGCTACCTTCCTGAAACCAACACCATCATTTGACACCGCCAAAAAGCCAAATGTTGGTGATGGATGGACTGTCTGGATAGCGACATTTGATGATTTCATTGATGCGTTAGAAGAAAGAGATAACAAAAAGATTATCAAATACCTAAAGAATCTTGCTGGTTAAGGTGTGAAAGAAGTCATAAAGAAAATTATTTGAGCTGATAGAGTTATGCACTGTCACAATCAGAAAGCAGTGAATCTCAAATTCAATCCAGTGCCGAATGTTGATTACAAAAGGTACATTTTCTATCAGGAATGACAAAGAGTTGATCAAACCATAGACAAATTTGTTAAGATACTGGATATGCTCATCCAGCACTGTAAGTTCAATGAATTTAATGATGAGGAGGAGATACATCCCAGAGTTATTGATGGATGCCTGTCAGATTCATTCAGACGAATGCTGAGATAAACTGTTAGCCTGGAGTGAGTTCTCATGCCTGCCAGAGCTGAAAAGCGTGCTGATTGACAAGCTGCTGACATGGAGTCTGGAGGTGCCCAAAGTGGAAAGCAAGCAGAAATACAAGTCTGAAGGACACAAGATTATGGGGGTCATTCTGACCTCGGCGGTAAAAGGCGCCTACCGCCGGTCAGAAATCCTCCATAATCCCGCCGCGGTCGCGGAAACCCGCCACGGTCATTCTGACCCGCAGAAGGCAAACCTCCGAAAATCCGACCGCCACAACAGACCGCCAGACCAGCGGTCGGCGGAAAGGTGGAGGTGACAAAACCTCCACCGTCACGCCAACAGAAATACGCCCATGCCATTACGACCCACGAATCCACGCGGCGGTCATTCAAACGCGGTATTCCATTGGCGGGACACACCGCCGCGGTCAGAATACACACAAACGAACAAAACTCAGCCACATTGGACGATTTGAATCCCACACACCTGATACACATACACACACCACTCCCACACACACAATACAATATAAAACACACACCCACATCACCCACAAACCCCTACGCTAAAAAATTCGTAAAGAAGGCAAGAGCGAGACACCAGCATCCAAAAAATAACAGCCATAGCCACTCAACACCATCACCCACACACTATCCACACACAAAACAACACACACCACCACACTCAACTCACTTAAATACACATACTCCACCCCACACATCATACACACCACCCCATGGCACCCCAAAGACAACCCCGCTTCACAGACGAAGAACTCAGGGTCATGGTGGAGAAAATCGTTCGGGTAGAGCCCCAGCTGTTCGGCACACAGATACAATACACCAGCATTGCCCGGAGGACGGAGCTATGGCAGAGGATTGTCGACAGGGTGAACGCAGTGGGACAGCACCCCAGAAATCGGGAAGACATCAGGAAGCGATGGAACGACCTACGGGGGAAGGTGCGTTCCATGGTATCCAGGCACAACATCGCCGTGCAGAAGACTGGCGGAGGACCCCCACCTCAACCCCCACAATTCACATCATGGGAGGAGGAAGTCTTGAACATCCTGCATCCTGACGGCCTCGCAGGAGTCGGCGGAGGAATGGATACTGGTAAGTTGAAGCTTCAATACTGCTTCCCCCCCACCTGCATGCCAAATCAGACCCCAACCCTCACCCCCATCCTCGAACCCCACCCTCACCCCCACCCCCATCCTCACCCCCACCCTCACCCCCACCACCATCCTCACCCCCACCACCATCCTCACCCCCACCCCCAGCACACCTATTCCCCGCCAATGTCTCACCATCACAACCCACACATCCCAAAACCTAGGCCTGCATGCGTCCACTAAGCATGGACACCCATCACCAAAGCATGCCCAATGCATATACACATCCCCCCCACAAGCCACCCTCACCAAAGCTCCCACACACGAATGCCAGCACTTGGGGACACGAGAACCCACAGATACACCCATATGCCACACATTGAAACTATAACCATACCTCTATACCCCTGCAGGACCCGACCGTCAACACACCGCGGCGGAGGGGCCAGAATTCTCCACACCCCCCACCCAAGAGGCCGTCAGCGATGACAGCAGCTCTGTCGACCTGGACACCGATGACCAGCCCGGACCATCGGGGACCTCTGGACAGTCGGTTCCCCTCACACAGGCCCAGGCCACTACAGACCCAAACCCCTCTGGGAACACCAGCACAGCTCCCACCCAGCGGGCCCATGCCTCTGTCTCCAGGGCGCGTCAATCTGCGGTGTGTCTACCACTACAGGGCACCCAGGATAACCCACCACCCCAACAACAACAGGGACCTGGGGGCAGTGGTAGTGGGCACACTGGCCAGGGGGCAGAGGCCCAGGGAAACAGGGGAACTCGGAGGGCAGCTGTGCGACAGGGGGGGGAGGAGAGGCCCAGGGAACCCACTCTCCACGAGGTCCTCACCACCATCATGGGAGCATACAACCGCTCCCAGGAGACGATGGCGACGGTACTGGCCCGGTTCCAGGAGATCCAGGTACTGCAGGAGGAACACTATCGGGGGTACAGGGAGGACATCAGAGCCATCAACACCACCCTGGTTACCATGGTAGGGCTGCTGCAGGACCTCGTCAACAACAGGGCGGACACTGAACAACACCCAAGGGCCCCTGCCACTAGCCTGGACCAAGAACAGCCAACCACCTCCGCCGGCGCTAGTGGACAGGAGGCCCCCGCACAGCAGCAGCCCACCAGACCCCCACCTCCTGCAGGAGAAGAACCACCCCGCAAGAGGGCCCTGAGATCTCGCAAGAAGACAGAGTAGGATGTCAAGACCCCCGCCAGCAATGGATACCACCTGATGTCATCCCACTGTCCCACATTGTCACCCTGTCCATCCTTGAACTGCCCATGCTCCATCTCTCCACAGGCCTCTGGACAATGCACCTGTGTGACTGTTACTCTGGACTCTGCCATGGACATTCCTTCACCATAGCCCCCACCCACTTGAAACCACCCATCCCATTTTGAGCACTTCAATAAACACCTATTTTGCACCAAAATATCTGGAGTCTGGCTGTGATTTCAATAGATTGTAATTGACATGACAGTGCAAATATGTCCTTGTACATGGTGAAGTCAACAAACAGCTGCCACAAAGCTGTAGTCCATGGGGAAACGAAGCACAGGACTCGTAGTGGGGACCCCAGATCTGAAATAGGGAGGGAAAAGCCAAAACTCAGTCATCATACACTGGGGCAAATAGACAGGCAGCAGAGATGCTGGAGAGTAGTTAACATTTACTAAATTATCTTTGAAATGTTACCTGTGTCCTATTGGAAGTTCTGTTCAATGATTCTGTCCCTGTTGTCTGTTTCAGCCCCGTCGTCTTCCTCCTCGTCACTCTCCTCAGGTTCCACCGCTGCCACAACACCACCGTCTCGACCATCCTCCTGCAGGAAAGGCACCTGGCGGCGCAAAGCCAGGTTGTGAAGCATGCAGCAGGCCACGATGATGTGACACACCTTCTTAGGTGAGTACATTAGGGATCCACCTGTCATATGCAGGCACCGAAACCTGGCCTTTAGGAGGCCAAAGGTGCGTTCGATCACCCTCCTAGTACGCCCATGGGCCTCATTGTACCGTTCCTCTGCCCTGGTCCGGGGATTCCTTACTGGGGTCAGTAGCCACGACAGGTTGGGGTACCCAGAGTCCCCCACTAGCCATACACGGTGTCTCTGTAGCTGTTCCATCACGTAAGGGATGCTTCTATTCCTGAGGATGTAGGCGTCATGCACTGACCCTGGGAATTTGGCATTTACATGCGAGATGTACTGGTCAGCCAAACACACCACCTGGATGTTCATTGAATGGTAATTTTTTCTGTTCCTGTACACCTGCTCCCTGTCTCTTGGGGGAACCAAAGCCACATGGGTCCCATCAATGGCACCAATTACGTTGGGAATATGTCCAAGGGCGTAGAAATCACCCTTCACTGTAGCCAATTCGCCCACCTCAGGGAAAATGATGTAGTTCCTCACGGATTTCATCAGGGCAGACAACACTCTGGATAACACCTTCGAAAACATGGGCTGAGACATCCCAGAAGCAATTCCCACGGTTGTCTGAAATGACCCACTTGCCAAGAAATGGAGTACTGACATGACCTGCACCAGAGGGGGAATCCCTGTGGGTTGGCGGATGGGGGACATCAGGTCGGGCTCCAGCTGGGCACACAGTTCATGGATAGTGGCACGGTTAAGACGGTAGGTCAGGATAATGTGGCGTTCTTCCATTGTCGACAGGTCCACCAGCGGTCGGTACACGGGAGGATTCATCCGTCTCCTCGCCCAACCCAGCGGACGGTGCCTAGGAAGGACAACATGGAGCACACAGTCAAGCAACCCACAGGTACGTACTCACAGCTAGCACAGTATACGATTCTCTATGCAGTGAATGGCGTGTCTGAGTGGCTATGCAAGGCCTAGGCCTGTGTGACGCAGTTGAAATTGAGCCATGTGGGCCCTGGAAATGGCGGCTGCCTGACCTGTGAAGTGTGACAATGGGATGTGAGGTCAATGCGCTGGCGTGGCACACCGCGGCGGGCGGAGGGCGAAGACCGCGGCGCAAAGCCGCATTGGTTAACATTGAAGCCTATGGGTTTCAGGAGCCAATGGCGAAGGGCGCCGGCGGTGGCGGGACGCACCGCCGCGGTACGCACCGCCGCGGACGTCACCGCCATTTTCTATCTACTTATCCACTTGCGACTTGAACTATCACAGGAGAGGACCTATACTGCAAGAGTTGCTGTGACCTCGGTCTGGAAGGGACAATGGCTGCTGCGCCTGGGGAAAGGGCCCCTGCCTTCACTGGAGAGGAGTTGGAGAAACTTGTGGATGGGGTCCTCCCCCAGTATGCGCTACTCTACGGTCCTCCAGACCAACAAGTGAGTTTAATTCAATATGGATTTGGGGCCACTGGCTGACTTGGGGGCCTGGCGGGGGGCCTGGCGGGGATGGGGGGCATGTTGGGCCTGGCGGGGGGCCTGGCGGGGATGGGGGGCATGTTGGGGCTGGCGGGGGGCATGGCGGGAGGCCTGGCGGGGATGGGGGGCATGTTGGGGCTGGCGGGGGGCATGGCGGGGGGCCTGGCGGGGATGGGGGGCATGTTGGGTCTGGCGGGGGGCATGGCGGGGGGCCTGGCGGGGATGGGGGGCATGTTGGGCATGGCGGGGGGCATGGCGGGGGGCCTGGCGGGGATGGGGGGCATGTTGGGCATGGCGGGGGCATGGCGGGGGGCCTGGCGGGGATGGCGGGCATGTTGGGCCTGGCGGGGGGCCTGGCGGGGATGGGGGGCATGTTGGGCATGGCGGGGGGCATGGCGGGGGGCCTGGCGGGGATGGGGGGCATGTTGGGCATGGCGGGGGGCCTGGCGGGGATGGGGGGCATGTTGGGCCTGGCGGGGGGCATGGCGGGGGGCCTGGCGGGGATGGGGGGCCTTGGGCCACTGGCAAGGAAAATGCTGACAAACTTGAACGTGGTATTTCTCCCTCCCTGTACGTGTCACATAGGTCCGCGCCCATGAGAAGATCGGGATTTGGCGTGCCATCGCCAAGGAAGTCCGGACCCTGGGGGTCCACCATCGACGGGGCACCCACTGCCGCAAGAGGTGGGAGGACATCCGCCGCGGGACCAAGAAGACCGCCGAGTCTCTGCTGGGGATGGCCTCCCAACGTAGGCGGGGTGCCTGCCGTCAACTGAGCCCCCTGATGTTCCGGATCCTGGCGGTGGCCTACCCTGATTTGGATGGGCGCGTGAGGGCAGCACAGCAGACACAAGGGGGTGAGTACAAGCATTATCTACTCTGTTGTCGCGCAGTGGAGGTGTCTGGGTGGGGGAGGAGGGCTGTGGGTCCCCCTAGGCCAGGGCGATATCTGTAGGCTGGGCACCCCCGTAAGCCCCTGTGTCCCCAGCCACCACCCTCAGTAGTTTGTCAGTACAGCCATCCCTGGGCCGTGTCATCCATGGGTGCAGTTGTCAACTCTAGGCGTGTAGGGCATGTTCCACGGAATGCGTAGCGGACCCCAAGTGCGCAACTTAGTGCAGGGGGCATCTGTGTCTGTCATGTCCGCTAACTGTACCGGAGATCCATGTAATCAATATCCCTTTATTTCTCTCTCCCCCCCCCTTTTTGTTTGTCTTTCTGTGCTTGTGTGCATCAGCATCATCAGGCGGAGGAGAAGTGGCATCGGGGCAGGAGGGAGCTGCATCTCACATGGCCCAGGAGGGCCATGCCACAGAGTCAGACTGGACCAGTGAGACGGAGGGCGAGGGGAGCTCCACGACGGGGACAACTGGACCCTGCAGCGACACGGACACGTCCTCGGAAGGGGGCTCCCTTGCGGGGGTGGCACCATCCGTGCCCCCCGCCATTACAGGTACAGCCGCCACCCAGCGCACCATCTCCGCCCTCCCAGCAGCCCCTCAGCGTTCGCCCCGTGCCCGCTCTGCCAGGAAGCCGGGCATCTCCTTCGCCCCAGGCACCTCAGGCCCTGCCCCTGTTACCCCCGCTGCCCTCAGTGAGGAGGTCATTGACCTCCTCCGAACGCTCATTGTTGGGCAGACTACCCTTTTGAATGCCATCCAGGGGGTGGAGAGGGAGGTTCATCGCAGCAATGCGTACCTGGAGGGCATTCATTCGGGTCAGGCTGCCCATCAGCGATCGTTCCAGGCTCTGGCCTCAGCACTGGCGGCTGCCATTGTCCCAGTCTCCTGCCTGCCTCTACTAACTCCCTCCTCCCAGTCTCCTGTTCCTCTGCCTGTCCCACCCACACCATCAGACCAGCCTGCACACACCTCAACACCCAAGAGAAGCTCATCCAAACATAAGCACCACAGATCACGCAGACATTCACACACGCAACATTCCGATGCAGACATGCCAACAGTCACTACCACCTCTGTGACCCCCACCTCCTCGTCTCCCTCCTCCCTCCCTGTGACGTCTACACTCACACCTCCATTCACCTCACCATCAGCCAGTGTTTCCATCACCAGCACACCCTCCACTCCAGTCCGCACACGTGCAGTCACCACCCCCACTGCCATTTACACGTCCCCTGTGTCCTCTCCCACTGTGTCTGTCACCCCCTCTTCCACACCACACAAACGCAGCCACCCACCCACCCAACAGCCATCCACATCACGACAGCCTATCCCTCCTGCACCTGCACCCAAAGACAGCAAACGTGACTCACCTACAACCACATCCTCTCCCTCCACTCCCATTCCCATTGCACCTACCACTCTCCATTGTCCCAAGAAGCTCTTCCTCGCCACTACTAACTTCTTTCCTGACCCTGAGCCCCCCCCTCCTTCTCGTCGGGGTAAGAAGAGCACCTCAGCCACCACCAGCCCTGCAGCCCCCTTGACAAGGGTGCAGGGGTATTGGAGCCCGCCAGCCCGCATGTCTGGATCTTCGCCCAGCAGCAAGGGGACAGCCAGCCCACCCCCTGGGAAGAGGAGCAGAAGGCGGAAGGGGCGCCGCAGGAGCCCGCCTTCTACATCCCCCCCGGACACCACCCAGAGACAGTCACCAGCCACAGCTCCAAAGGGAGGAAGGGGCCACAGGCCCACGACTAAGGAGGGCAAGGGCAGCAAGTCGGAGAGGTCAGGCAGCAGGCCTGCTGCCCAGGAGGAGCCCACAACCCCCATAGCCGCTGCCCCGGGAGGAACCGGCACAGCTGCCCCGGGAGAGCCCACCACCCCCATAGCCGCTGCCCAGGGAGGACCCAGCCCAGCTGGCCAGGAGGGCCCCACCACCCACAGCCCAGGTGGGCAGTGAAGGAGCACCATCCCCGCTGCCCAGGAGGGCACCACCAGGCAATTAGCAGTTGGCCATAGACCGGCCGCCGTCTCAAGAACCGCTGAACTGGGCCCTTCAAGGCAAGGAGCGCTGAACTGGGCCCCGCCGTCTCAAGAACCGCTGAACTGGGCCCCGCCGTCTCACGCACCGCTCCGCTGGGCCCCGCCGTCTCAAGAACCGCTGAACTGGGCCCTTCAAGGCAAGGAGCGCTGAACTGGGCCCCGCCGTCTCAAGAACCGCTGAACTGGGCCCCGCCGTCTCACGCACCGCTCCGCTGGGCCCCGCCGTCTCAAGAACCGCTGAACTGGGCCCTTCAAGGCAAGGAGCGCTGAACTGGGCCCCGCCGTCTCAAGAACCGCTGAACTGGGCCCCGCCGTCTCACGCACCGCTCCGCTGGGCCCCGCCGTCTCAAGAACCGCTGAACTGGGCCCTTCAAGGCAAGGAGCGCTGAACTGGGCCCCGCCGTCTCAAGAACCGCTGAACTGGGCCCCGCCGTCTCACGCACCGCTCCGCTGGGCCCCGCCGTCTCAAGAACCGCTGAACTGGGCCCTTCAAGGCAAGGAGCGCTGAACTGGGCCCCGCCGTCTCAAGCACCGCTCCGCTGGGCCCCGCCGTCTCAAGAACCGCTGAACTGGGCCCGCCGTCTCAAGAACCGCTGAACTGGGCCCCGCCGTCTCAAGAACCACTTAACTGGGCCCTTCAGGGCAAGGACCGCTGAACTGGGCCCCGCCGTCTCAAGCACCACTCCGCTGGGCCCCGCCGTCTCAAGAACCGCTGAACTGGGCCCCGCCGTCTCAAGAACCGCTTAACTGGGCCCGCCGTCTCAAGAACCGCTGAACTGGGCCCTTCAAGGCAAGGAGCGCTGAACTGGGCCCCGCCGTCTCAAGAACCGCTGAACTGGGCCCCGCCGTCTCAAGAACCGCTTAACTGGGCCCTTCAGGGCAAGGACCGCTGAACTGGGCCCCGCCGTCTCAAGCACCGCTCCGCTGGGCCCCGCCGTCTCAAGAACCGCTGAACTGGGCCCTTCAAGGCAAGGAGCGCTGAACTGGGCCCCGCCGTCTCAAGAACCGCTGAACTGGGCCCTTCAAGGCAAGGAGCGCTGAACTGGGCCCCGCCGTCTCAAGCAGCGCTCCGCTGGGCCCCGCCGTCTCAAGAACCGCTGAACTGGGCCCCGCCGTCTCAAGAACCGCTTAACTGGGCCCGCCATCTCAAGAACCGCTGAACTGGGCCCTTCAAGGCAAGAAGCGCTGAACTGGGCCCCGCCGTCTCAAGCACCGCTCCGCTGGGCCCCGCCGTCTCAAGAACCGCTGAACTGGGCCCCGCCGTCTCAAGAACCGCTTAACTGGGCCCTTCAGGGCAAGGACCGCTGAACTGGGCCCCGCCGTCTCAAGAACCGCTGAACTGGGCCCCGCCGTCTCACGCACCGCTGAACTGGGCCCTTCAAGGCAAGAACCGCTGGCCCTTTGGCAGACGTGGCAGGGCAGGATCTATCTCGGGCAGGGCTGCAGGATGTCCTCTGGCCAACTTGCCTCCTCCAGTGGCAGTGGGGTCTGTTATGGACTGTATGGACTGTGGCTTTGCTCTCCCCAGGATGGCCCAGTGGGCAGGCCACCCACTGTATGGACTGTTTGGACTGTGGCTTTGCTCTCCCCAGGATGGCCCAGTGGGCAGGCCACCCACTGTATGGACTGTTTGGACTGTGGCTTTGCTCTCCCCAGGATGGCCCAGTGGGCAGGCCACCCACTGTATGGACTGTTTGGACTGTGGCTTTGCTCTCCCCAGGATGGGCCAGTGGTCATGGAGTCCCCTCGTGGATCTGGCGTCGTGTACTCAAGTGGCTGAGGTGCCCCCCCTTCCCTTCCCCCTGAGGTGCCTGTCCTATTTTCTTTCTGATGCCCCTGCAGTGTTCTCTCCGTGGAGTTCTTGTCGTGGGACTGGGCCTTGCCCCTTTGCACAGGACCCCTGTGATCCACGGACAGTGGTTGGACTACATTTAGTAGCTGTATATATTTTGTACATAGTTTATTTATTTATTGGGATTACTGGTGTACATATTTCAATATATCTGCCCGTTTATGATCTCTTCTTTTGGTCTTTGCATTATTTCGGAGGGGGGTGGTTTGTGGGTTGTGACAGTGATCTGTGGGAATGCATTGATGTGTGTGTTGTAGTGGGTGTGGGTGGGTGGGTGTGTGCCGGTAATCTTTTCCCTCCCCTGTGTCGTAGGTGCAGTACTCACCGATGTCTTCCGCGCCGCCGGGCGTGCTCCTGGTATATGAGCAGGAATAGGAGTGCGGGGATGACCTGCAACTCTGGTTCCATACTGCCGGAATCTCGCGTGGAGTGCGTAGAGGTGAGCGTTTTCCCGTTCGTAGTCTGTTTCCGCCGTGTTCTTATCGGCGGTGCTCCCGCCCCGGAAAAGGTGGCAGATTGGTGGGTCGTAATAGGGTGGGCGGTACATTGTCTGCCGCCTGGCTGTTGGCGGGAACCGCCGCGCTGTTTGTTTGTACCGCTGTGGCGGGTGGAGTGTTAAGTTGGCGGGCTGTGTTGGCGGTTCCCGCCAGGGTCAGAATTGCATATTTTAGACCGCCGGCCTGTTGGCGGCTTGGCCGCCGCTTTATCACCGACCGCCAGGGTCAGAATGAGGGCCTATGTCTCTGAGGAAAAAGAAGTTGTGTTTCTGGTGAGGGTTGACATTTCCACACAAAGTAAATGTCTTGCCATTGGACAGATATGAAGAGGTTGTGAGAAGGAGAACTATTTTTAAATGGTTTGCACGGCGAGGGAAAAAGTAAGTACATCATGGCAAAAAGACAAAATGGGCGACTGAACATTCCAGAAGAAACATTTGACTGATGCCAACAATGCCAAGCAACAATATCAATTGAGACAAATCGACACTAAATGATCAATATCAAGTGAAAGTGAAGAGGATGATTGAGCAATGTTGTTATTTACCTCAGAAAATAGGCAATTTAGACTTGCTGCATGTAAAGAAAAATAGCAGTCAAAGAAAAGTTTACATGAAAAAGCACCAAAATCATTCAAACATTGTCAGAGGATTGCACTGAAAATAAACAGTTGTTCAATACCTTTCATTATCAACAGTGGTGCGATTATAAATATTATGCCTGAAGAGATATATAATGAACCATCTCCATTGTCACGACTGACGCCATGGAAAACTACAGTATACACATGGCCTGCATCAAGGCCATTGAAAAGTAAAGGTTAATTTTTAGCAACAATGAAGGACACATCAACGTAAGTGCTAGCGACCATTCCTGTGCTTTGAAGTACGGCGACAAGTGCCTGTTCACTCAGTTTCAGCACAGCTGCTAATATGGGACTGATCTCAGTGAACTACAACATGAATGTGCATCACACAAGAGTAAGTCAGTTCCCTTTGTTGTTTTATGTGTTAGGAAAACTTAAGACTATGAAAGTACAATTCCATATTAATGAAGATGTTTGTCGTTGTTGACACAGAAAAAATGCATTTCATTTGCAAGAAGCTATTGAAAAGTAACTTGAATCATTACTCAAACATGATATCATTGAGCGTTCTACTGACACCATGGGTTTCTCCCATAGTGGTAGCACCTAAAACAGGACAGTGAAGGAGCTGTATGCATCTGCGTAGATATGCATCAAGCAAACAAGGCAATTGGAAGAGAACGACATCCTGGTTCTGCACTTTGCTGACATGATAACACAATTGAATGGTGTGAAGGTCTTCACTAGCCTTGATTTAAATAAAGGATATCATCAAATGGAACGCGAGTAGAACTGCAGATACTCTACAACCATTTCTATACATAGTGGTCTGTTTCGATATAAGAGACCTAGGGCCAGATGTACAAGGCAATTTTGTGGTCTCAAAAGGTGAAAATCGCTGTTCTGGCCCACAAAATGGCCTTCTACAATAAACTGTCCCTATTTTGTGAGTCGGTATCCAATTACCGACTCACAAAATAGGAATTGTAACTCACTATTAGGAAGAGGCGTCCCCAGGGCAGCCCTTCTTAATTGCGTCTTGCAAGGGGATGTATGATTGTTTTTTGTGACCGTGAATGCGGTCTCAAAACAATCGCAGTTAACACCAATTCCAAATTGGTGCCAACCCATTTGCAAATGTGAGGGGGGTCCCCATGGGACCCCTTCCTCTTTGTGAATGGTAGCAAAGATGTTTTTTTCAGAGCAGGGAGTGATCCCACCAAAACTTTTCATTTTCATTTTTGAAATACATTCCGGATGCAGTTTTAAAAAAAACTGCCCTATTGAAGAAACCGTTACAGACATGATGGTTGCGACCTGCCTCATGAATTTTCATGAGGCAGGTCCCTTGTGACCCATTTGGGAATCACGAACAGTATGGTTAACACTGTTGTACTTTTTGTTTTGCAACTCACAATTTGTGATTCGCAAACGGATTGGAAATTGTGAGTCGCAAAGCAAAAGGTCATACATCTGGCCCTAAGTTTCGAGGTGTCAGCTGCAGAGATTTTTCAAGATGTCATTCAACATATCATACAGCCTGTCATGAATGCCTTCAACAACAGTGATGACATATTGATCTTCGGAGCTACACAGAAGGAAGATGATAAAGCTCTCAGGCAAGTGTGCAGTTTACTTGTTGATGCAGGTTTATCTCTGAATGCTGAGAAATGTGAATTCAATAAGACAAAGCTAAAATTATTTGGCCGTATCTTTTTTGATGGGGGCATGACCCCAGATCAAGCTAAAGTACAAGCTATCTTGTAGATATCAACTGCCAGTCATCTACAAGATGTTACCATGTTATGCTCATTCTTTGGCATGGCCAATTACTGTTCCAGATACATATAGGAATTTGCCACTGTGAGTACTCCATTGAGAGAGTTGACAAAAAAAGAATGTTTAATTTCACTGGTTACGTGAATGGAGCAAAGCTTTCAGAGAATCAAGCAAGCTATTGAAAATGCTACTGAAATGGCATATTTAGATTCAAAGCTCCATAAAGAAGTTGTTATGGGTGATAGCCCGGTAGGGTTGGGTGCAATCCTTATACAGCACAGAAGACCCAAATGCTGGAAGAAATATTGGGGGTGATTCTAAGTCTGGCGGGCGGCGGAGGCCGCCCGCCAGACTTCCCCCTCCAAAATACCGCTCCGCGGTCGAAAGACCGCTGAGGGTATTTTGGGTTTTGCACTGGGCTGGCGGGCGACCGCCAAAAGGCCGCCCGCCAGCCCAGTGCAAAACACCCTTCCCACGAGGACGCCGGCTCAGAATTGAGCCGGCGGAGTGGGAAGGTGCGACGGGTGCAGTTGCACCCGTCGCGAATTTCAGTGTCTGCAAAGCAGACACTGAAATTCTTTTTGGGGCCCTCTTACGGGGGCCCCTGCAGTGCCCATGACATTGGCATGGGCACTGCAGGGGCCCCCAGGGGCCCCGCGACACCCCATACCGCCATCCTGTTCCTGGCGGGAGAACCGCCAGGAACAGGATGGCGGTATGGGGTGTCAGAATCCTCCATGGCGGCGCAGCTTGCTGCGCCACCATGGAGGATTCATTTGGGCAGCGGAAAACCGGCGGGAGACCGCCAGTTTTCCATGCCCAGCGGGGCACCGCCAGCCTGTTGGCGGTGCCCCCGTCATTTTAGCCCTGGCGGTCTTGGACCGCCAGGGTTAGAATGACCCCCATTGTGTCATACGCAATCCAAAGTTTGTCCCAGACTGAATGTGCTTCTTCACAACCTGAAAAAGAGAGTTTAACAGTGGTGTGGCCTTGTGAACATTTCCACATGTTCCTATACAGAAAACCTTTTTACGCTTGTGACAGATCTTTAAGCATTGAACATTGGTGTCAGGACTTAGTGGTTTCAGGAATAAACAAAGGTGGTTGACTTCATTAATTACATCAGAAAATAAAATAAATCAATAAGTCTATGTAAATACTTAATCACAGGTTGGAATTACGTTACCCAAATTGAAGAGATTGCTGCTTAGGTGAAGTTCCTTGTTTTTTTTTGTGTTTTGTAGGCCGCCGAGCTGTCAGGAGTGAGGATTCCGAGGAAGCAGGAAGCCAGACGAACCTGACGCCAGAAGATGAACTCGCCGAATCCAGTAGGAGCGGAAGATGTTGAGGTACCCAGACAAGGAGAAAGCGGAAGTCAGAAGGAATGACGACGAACAGAAATGCCAACGCTGACAGGTAAGAGCAGGTGAGTATGGGAAAAGATGCACTACGAAGAGCAAGTGTCCCAGTAAAGCATGCAGCCTAGAAGACTATGAGCTCAACCCTTTAAACGGACCACACAGCCATGTGCGCCCCGGAGCCTGCATGCCATGCCCGACAATTGGGGTCTACTATTACAAGAATACAATTACACAATTGTGCATTGTCCTGGGAATGATCACAACCCTACCGACTATTTCTCCAGAGTGCCTGTACAGTGTCAAGGTACCCCTTCTAAGGCATTTGCAGCTGAAGACTACATACATTTCATTTTGAAGTCAAATGGGCTTGCTGCCATTTCGTTAGAACAAATTGCCACTGCCCCAAGTTGAGATAGTGACATATTAAAGTTGAAAGCTATAATTGCACATCAGTCATGGAACCAACATACTCAACCTCTTACCAGTGACAGTGAATACCAGAAATTCAAAAATGTCAAAGATGAATTGTCCATGACACAAGAAGGCATTATCACATTATTCTGAGGGGTTTGAGACTTGTCATTCCAGAGGGTCTGCAATAACAGATAATTGAAGTGGCTCATGAAGGACATTGTGGAATCATTGCCACGAAACAAACTCTTGGAGGTAGAGTTTGGTTTCATCACCTCGATGAAAGAGTTAAAAGAGAATTAAAGCTCTTTCATCTATGCAACTGCCTTTCATTGCAAACCACTCAACACCCCTTAAGCATGTCAGAGTTTACAAAGCATGCCTGGGAAAGAATTGCTATTGACTTTTTCTGTCCACTTGCCAATGGACATCACCTGATGGTGATTTTGGATGAATACTTCGGTGTACATTAGTAGAATGTCTCTCATCTATCACTCAGGAAAGAGTCATTGATAGATTAGACAGCATCTTTGCGACATGGGGCATTCCTGCGATTTTAAAATTTGACAATGGCCCACCTTTAAATGGTCGAGAATTCAGAGACTTTCTCAATCTGCTTAATGTGGATCATCAGAAGAGCACATCTCTTTGGCCACATGGTAATGGTCTTGTTGAATGTTTCTTAGGTACAATAAGGAAAGCTGTTCAGCATGCTGCATTGTACTAACTCACTGTTCAACTCCTGCAACTCCTGCAACTTTGATGTTTAGGAGAGCAATGACAACCAAGTTACCTCAGTGAACCAACACAAGATCAAGAACTGAGGAAGCAACCAGTCTAAAAATAACTTGGATCGTGGAGAGAAAATGAACGCCTATAAAGATAAGATATGATATGCAAAAGGCATTGTCCTCAAAAAGGAGATCAAATGCTTGTCCTACAGCAAAGAAAATGTAAGTCTGATGCTTCATTTGATGCTGAGCTGTTCCATATTGTAACCATCAAAGGACAAATGGTGACTGCTCAACGTCTTGGGAAATCCATTAGGCGAGATTCCTCGCATTTCAGACATATGGCTCATCACTCATCTGTTACTGATGTCAATGTAGAGACTGGTTCAGAAAGGACAATTGGAAATTCCCAGACTGGTGTTGTTCCTGCAGCAATAACACCGATCATGGACACTCCTGTGGTAAAATTCCTAGTTTCCAAAGACACAATGAGGACGAGTAATCAGAGCACCAGGAAGGCTCATCAAAGATCTATGAGTGTGTATATGTTTGTAAAAACTTGTACATTTCTATTTAACAGAGGGGGAGATGTACCTTTGTGTTAGTATTAATGACAGAACCCTTCTGGCTTCTGAGGGACTCCATAGAGCTGTGACATAAGCGTTAGAAGGTTTAGAATGTGGAGTTTGCAGTTATACGCAGATGAATAAAGATGTATAATGCATAGCTCCATATGCAGCATATTCATTGGTAGCTACCCAGGTTAGGGAAGATGGTACACCCTTCACCCAACCTTCCAGTGCCTTAGTAGAGGAATCTCCAAAAAATCCACCCAACACTCATGTGCCTTTAGTCCATACTTCTCTGTGGTTAAAACCAACCTATGAACAAGCTCTTCCTTTATAGGTAATCTAGGGCCAATAAGGTATCCCTCCCAGCATTGAACATGTGTTTAGACAGACTATCCCCCTAGTTTTCATCTGGTACTCTGCATACTCAGGGCCCTCTACCTGCCTACAATGTCTAAATAGGTCTGACTTACTAATATTTAAAAGGGAAAGTTTGACCTTTCAAAAGGGTTTATTTGACAGGTCAAATTGAGGGTTTTACTCTGCTACAGTAGTGCTTCACGGTAGACCTGAAGCCATGTTTTTAAGGTCACGGTAGTGGATGGCACAATTGGTGCTGCAGTCTACTAGTAGCATTTAACTTCCAGGCTCTGTGAATTCTTTGTACCACATACTAGGGACTTATAAGCAAGATAAATATGTCTATTAGGTGCTCGCTACTTCAGCAAGGTTTAGAGGGGGAGCACAGGCACTTTAGTGAAAGCTAGCAGGGGTAAAATGCACAGAGTTCTAAAGCCAACAAAAATATAGGGTCCAGCTAAAGTTTAAAAACTAAAAGTGGGCAGACAGAAAAGGTGGATTTCATCCAGGTATGAAGGAAACCTATTTATTTCTGAAATGTGCACAATATATTGAGTTTAGAAACAGTGGTTATTTGCGCACATCCGAATTTGGGATTACACATACTATCATGTGATTCATAGGGCATTTTGCAAAATGTCTTTTTTCTTGCACACTGGCTGACATTTGGAAACCAAAAATGCAGCGAAGTCCAATTTGTAATAATATATGTGCTACTATTTTGTATTCCCACATGGTATCCCACTTGTGTGGCTGGGTCTAGCTGCCACCACACAAAATACCCCAAAACACAACTTGGATCATATGTTACCAATCAAACTTTTTTTTACAACATGGGTAACTGTTGAATATGGGCCCTAGCTCAGCCACTACTCAGGTAATCCCACCAGGCCCAAATATTTATGAAAGATAGACAGATAAAGGGGGCCAGGGTGGTGTGACGTGTGTGGATTCAACAACTTTTCTTTTACCCAGAAAGCTGTGCAATCCCCAATCTTTGCCCATTTTAAACATATGTGTGCAAGAAAGTTCCGGAATCTGCAAGGATCCACAAATCTTCTATCACCCAGTGTTCCTATACTTCTCCTGCTAATAAATTATATCCCTGCTTGTGTAATTGGACCTGGCACCTGAAACAGGAAAGAAACGCAACATGGACAGATCAAAAGTTTTCCATTCAAAACTAACCATTTTTTTGCAATGTGGATAGTTGTAAATTTTGGACCTGGACTCGCCACCACACAGGGAAAAACCTTCAAAACCCATACATTTATGAAAACTAGACACCCATGGAAGTTCAGAATAATGCACCTTGTGTGAATCCCGATACCTTTTCTTACCCACAATGCCCTTCAAACCCCAAACCTTACCAAAAAACACTTCACATTTATGTGAGAGAAATTCACATATTTCCTGCAACCCACCTTTCCTACAGTTGTCCTGATAAAAACATTGCCCCACTTGAGTGGGTGGGCTTAGCACTGCAACAAGAACCGGGCAAACCAAGGACCATTCGAAAACAATATTGATTCATTAGTGCGATCCATTCCTGATGCGTGCGCTAGGCCCAGCCATAAAAATGGGATAGAGTATTTAACAGGAAAAGTGTGGGAATGCTGGTTGGTAGAAATTTGTGACTCCACATGGATTACGGAACTTCCCCTCACAGAAATGTGAGTAAAATGCATGATTAGAGGCAAAGTTTGAGGTTTTGCAGGGCATTATGGTTAAGAAACTGTCATGGGATCGATACAAAGCACACGACCATGGACTCCCTTTGGTGTCTGTTTTTCAAAAATGTCTGGGATTGGTAGGTTTACCTGGCTGCTAGTGGTTCTCTTGCCCAAATAAAGCAGCAATTCAGAATGACAAGTGAGAGGAAAATGGGATTTACCCCCAATCTGCTGGCTCAGATGTAAAAATTACACCTAAAAGAATACAAATATCCTCTCACTTGCCAAAGGGATGGGAATTCGTTAGCCCCAAGGAGGGCAATACATGTAGTAAACCCGATAACCCTCAGCATCTGGGCTTAACCTATACATATTGTATGATGATTCTATTGGGGGCAGAATCATTATACAATATATATTAGTTCCTAGAAGGGCAGAAAGACTGTTGCGTCTCTTCTGGGGTGGCCAACAGTGTGATGCCTGGGTGGGGCACACCCACATCTATTTCATCTGGCCTATTTTTTCCCTATGTACAGCGGGCTTACTGCTTGGAGGGGAGGCAAGTGCCCTAAATGTCCTCTGGGAAGGCAGAAAGACTTTATTGCTCCTTTTGATGTGGGGGCATGGCCCAGTGGCAGTTTCAAATGCACCCCCACTCTTTTTTTTTTCTCAGATGTAAAATTCCTGGTGTCTAATGGTATTTTTCTAATCCCCAGGGTCAGATTATGGGTGAACCCCCAATATGAGTGAACCTCCTATCTGCGACATCCGGGGGTGGGGAGGTTGAATTTATTGCCCCTTTCAGGGGTCAAGCTGTAGCCTGAAGCCAGGGTGGGCACTACCATCCTTTTGTTTGCATTGGTGACATTTTGAAATCCTTGGTGTCTAGTGGATTTTCTACCCCCCAGAAGCAGATTAAGGGAAAACGTCCTCAATCAAGGCAAACCTCATGTCATATTTGCGTCATGGGGACAGAAAGATCTATTGCCTCTTCTGGTGTGGGGTATGGCCCAATGCCAGGGTATGGGCCCCATACTACTGTATGCCCCTTCTGGGGTGGTGTTATGGATCAGTGCCAGTGTGGGCCACCCCAATCCATTTGTTTGTGTTGGTACAATTTTGAAATCCCTGGTATCTTGTGGGATTTCTGCCCTTCCAGGGGCACATTGGGAGCCATGCCCACAAGCAGGGCAAACCTATCTGCCCCCAGCAGGTAGAAAGACTCTATTACCCCTGCCACATGTTGAGATGGGGGTATGGTTATATGGTACAGTGGGCCGGCCAACCTCTTTGTTTTTTCTTATGATTTCTTTGGTATCTAGAGATCTTTCTCCCCAACCCCACTCGTTTGGCCCATTCTGTCTCCCAAGAAGCAGAAAGACTGTATTGACCCTTCAGGGGTTAAGATATAGGGGGTTATTACAACTTTGGAAGAGGTGTTAATCCGTCCCAAATGTGACGGATATACCACCAGCCGTATTACGAGTTCCATAGGATATAATGGACTCATAATACGGCTGGTGGTATATCCGTCACTTTACAGTCACTTTTGGGACGGATTAACACCTCCTCCAAAGTTGTAATAACCCGATAGTCCAGTGCCAGGGTAGGATCACTGGTGTTTAGTGGGCTTTCTACCCCAGTTGTAGACAGATTATCAACAAACCTATCTACCCCCCAGTGGGGGCAGAAAGGCTCTATTGTCCCTTCAGCGGTAGGGGATAGGGCGTGATGTCAAGTTGCCACCCACTACCTTTTGTAGGGGATGGGTTAAAATCCCTGCTGTCTAGTGGGCTTTTCTACCCTCCACGGACAGAAAACCTAGATTTTGGTAAGATTACAATGAATCATTGACAAGGATAATATGCATAATTTGACATAACACAATAGGATGGAGCATTTACAATTGTTGACATTTTTGTATTCCTATAGACGAATGTACTTTACAAAATGTGAGCCAACCAGTGCCAGCAGAGGCATTCATACAAATGGAATTGACAGGCAGTGATTTGCTTGCTCTGCCCTGGGGATTACGACCCCGTCTCCACCAGCGATTACATGATGGTAACCCTGCCATGAAAAGGCTTGCGGAAACGGGGTGCAGGGTGCCCCAGGGGGGGCCCTGCTCTGCCCATTCACTTGGTAGTGCAGGGGCCGCACTTGCCAGCTCCGACCAATGTTTATTGTCTGCTCAGCAGACAGTAAACAAAGCAGACAGTGAACATTGCGACTGGTGCTGGTGCACCCTGTGCACTACAGCATTGCCACTGGCTCTGTTATAAGCCGGAGAGAATGCTGTAGGCCGTTTCCCACTGAGCCAGTGGGTGGAAACTGTGTTTCTGTCCTCTGACCAAGTGGGAAACTCATAATGAGCCTGGTGGGGAGGCTGCCACACTGGCAGCAACCTACCTGATTTCGGCAGACAGGCTTTTCCATCCGCCGAAGTCAAGTCATAATAAACCCCATAGTGTTTGCATATGAAATGTTATTGAGATTATGAAAGACTGGAGAAGTTTTGCCTGTAATTTCAAATAAAGTTTACGGAAAACAAAATATCCATTACTGCGAAATTCTTTTGGGACTGATCTATAGGGGTCAGAGCACATATGTTGTGCAAAACTATGTTTACTGTGTGCATTCCACTATATGCTTTATATAATTGTTTCTACAATTATAATTGTAGTTTACAGCTATTGGTAGTGAGAAGTGTAGTAGCTAATCCCAGATGGCGAAGCACCTTGATTAATAAGATGACATTTGAAAATGATGCGAGTGCACAGCACCTCATTTGCTCTAGTTGTTATATTTGAATCATTTAGGAAGTAACACCCTTCCCCACATCTTAAGGAGGCCAAACAGAAGTGTAAGAAGAGGAAGCTTCAAAGGGGAAGGGTGGCGATCCCACAAGAAAATTGCCCTTACAAAATCTAAACCCCATATTACCCACACTTGAACTACACATAACACTGGCTGGGAATGATATCCATCTCTGCTAGTTGCCAGACTTCCTAGCACCATGAGTAGACTATGCATGCCATCTAGATTCCCAAAAGTCTCAGATTGCCTTTTCCTGGCTGAACATATACAGTATATTGCAATCCCTCAACAATTCTAGATTTTGCCAAGTGTCACAATGATGCCATGATCTTCATGCCAAATAATTCTGTATTTGAAAGATAGAAGGTCCTGCATTATTAAATGTGTACTGGGGCTGCGCACCACCATTTTCAAGCTTCTCAAAGAACCTAGGTTCACAGTGATGGCACTTTCTACAAGCACTTTTTTGTCAGATCCTCTCATGGGAATACGAACCATACCGTTTCAGTAGGAAAGTTAGTTCCTCTTTGCATTTCGGCTTGGCAGTCATGTTTTGGCATGGTGCAGAGTCCCACAAGGGTGTAACCAGAGTACATACATTTTTAATCTGATTCTTAAGAAAAATCTGGAGATCCTAGCGATGCCCTACCATTCAGTCATGATTCAGTACATTGATTACCTATTTGAGGCATCAAACACACAAGAAACTTGCAGATGAGATACAAAATGCCCTTTTGAACTGTTTAGCTAAGAAAAGGCATTAAGGGGCAGTTGTACAGAGCTTTTTTCTGTGTGCAAATGGCCTGATTCGCCCGATTCGCAGAAAAAAGCCTTTTCGTATGTACAAAAACTATTTTGTGATTCAGTAATCTATTTACCGAATCGCAAAATAGGTTTGAGAGTCGCAATTAGGAAGGGGCGTGCCAAGGGTCTCCCTTCCTAATTGCGATTTGCAGTGGTATATATGATTGATTTGTGACCGTGAGTGCAAAACAATTGCAGTTAACACCAATTTCAAATTGATGATAACCCATTCACAAATGGGAGGGGGTCCCTAAGGGACCCTTAACCTTTGTAAATGGGGTGTACATTTTTTTGAGAGCACGGACCACTGCCTACTCTGAAAGAATTTAACAAAACTTTCATTTTTATTTTTGAAATGCTCCTGTTTTAAGGAAAATGACCTGCATAAAAAATAAAAAAAACTTGCTTTATATAAAAAAGCAGGCACAGACATGGTGGTCTGCTGACCCCAGCAGGCCACCATCTGTGTGAGTGCAGTCGCTCCAAAAAGGGTTGCAATTTTCAACTTGCCTCATTAATATTAATGAAGCAGGTCCCTTGTGACCCATTTGGGAATAGCTAAGTGTCTGAGACAGGTTTAGGTTTTGTGACTCGCAAAGTGCAAGTCGCTAAGACTCGCAATTTGTGAGTTGCAAAGCCTGGCATTGGTACATGTGGCCCAAAGTATTCCAGACTGAATTCCAGTACGTAAGAGAGAAGATTTGTACCTTGGACATTTCAGTAAGAAAGGTGCAAGGAAAGTGTCACAAGAGAGAATCTCAGCGATTCTGAAAATGAATCCACCAACCTTCCTAACTTCTTCCTACTGGCCAAGCCTCACAGAGGCTGACACACAAGGATGTGTCAAATCCAGTACTATCGGATGACACTGTTGTGCCCCTGCCCTGGGAATGCCTGATTACAACAAATGTTGTACTTTATTTTGCAGTGAGAGAGAGGGCTGTGCCCTCTCAGTGTTATCTTAGTTACATGGCAATGTTCACAGACCCTCTGCCTATTTTTCAGCTACAATCAATCAATCAATAAATCAGGTGTTTTAAAGCATACTACTCACCTTAAGGGTCTCAAGGCACTGAAGGGTATGTCCTCAGAGATCAGTTGAAGAGCCTTGTGTTGAGGTTCTTACTTAACTGAGACAGTGATGGTGACTGTCCGAGATGAAGAGGTAAGGTGTTCCAACCTTTTGCTGCCAGGTATGTGAAAGATCTTCTTCCAGCTGAGGACTTCTTTATGCAGTGTATGTTGGCAAGTGCCTGCTGGAATGAGTGGAGCGACCTAGAAGGGGAGTAGTGGTTGAGGTAGCTGGGTCCGCTGTCATGGAGGGCTGTGTAGGTGTTTAAAGTTGATCCTCTTCTCGACAGCGAGTCAGTGGAGGTTTTCCAGGTGTCCTGTGATGTGCTCTCAACAGAGAATGTTTAGGACAAGTATGGCTGCGGTGTTCTAAATATGTTGCAGCTTGCTCATGTTCTTCTTGGTTGTTCCGGCATGGAGGCATTACCAAAGTCAAGTCTGCTCATGAATAGTGCTTGTGTCAAGGTTTTTTGGCATTCGGTTGGTATCCATCTGAAGATCTTCCACAGGAGTCTGAGGGTGTGGAAACAGGTGGTGGAGACTGAGTTGTCTGGTCATGGTGAGCATTGAGTCAAGGATGACGCTGAGGTATTGTGCGTGGTTTGTGGGGATGGGGTGGCCTGCCGATTATTGAGGGCCACCAGCAGTCATCCCAGGCTATGGAGGAAGGTCCCATGATAAGGATCTCAGTTTTGTCAGAGTTCAGCTTCAGGCAGCTCTCCCTCATCCAGGTGGTGACTGCTTTCATTCCGTCCCTGAAGTTCTTCTTGCCTGTTGAGGGGTTCCCAGTCAGACAGATGATCAGCTGGGTGTCATCTGCGTAGGAGACAATGTTCATGCCGTAGTTCCTGATGATAGGGGCGAGTGGGGTCATGTAGATGTTGAACAGCATGGAGCTCAACAATGGTCGTTGGGGTACTCCACAGCTGATGACTGTAGGTTATGGCAAGTGTGGCGGGAGTCTGACTTTCTGTGTTCTGCCTGTCAGAAAGGATTGTATCAATCGAAGGGCCTTGCAGCGTATACCTGCTGTGTGAGTCTAGCACATAGGGTGCGCTAGGATACTGTATCAAAGGCGGCTGAAAGATCATGTAGGAAGATATGCTTGACCAAGTAGCGTCTGTATTGCCTAACTGTCTTAAAGCAGTTGCTGAAACTTGTGTCAGCATTGAACAGTGCGAAAGCATTGTTATGGGTCATCCTTTGAATGTTTTTGTCTCCCACTCAGTGGAAATTTTGCAAACTCGTACTAAAACACAGCACCTCACAAACAGTGGACTGATGTGGTATGAGCAAGTCTCACTTGCTACATCCAATATAACCCTTAGGAGGTGTACAAAATGTAATCCTGCAAATATGTTGCCTGTACCTGTGAATCAAAATGATGCTGAAAATTAAGTTGAGCGTGACTATCTATATGTCACAGACCTATGCACCGAGCCAATCCCTGACATACAAGATGGGCCACTCTCTGAGTCAGATTATGTAATGTTTGTCAGTGGCTCCTGATTACGAGATCATGAAGGGAACCTGAGAGCTGCCTATGCAGTGTGTACTGTTTCACGTATGTTCAAAGCTTCGTGGCTTCAAGGAGTATTTTCAGCATAAGTTGCTGAATTGATTGCCCTCACGAGAGCATGCTTTGTTTCAGACCAGCTGAAGATGTCCATTTTCACCGATAGTAAGGCTTTGGTGTCATCCATGACTTTGGACAGTAATGGTTGCAGAGGGGGTTTATGACCTCCTCAGGATCTCCAATCCCAAATGGGAAAAGAGTGTCCAACCTCTTAAAGGCATTACAGCTGCCTGTCCAAATTGCAGTTGTGAACTGCTCCGCACACCGCAAGGGAAATCTCTATGTGACTATTGGAAATAATTACACAGATGAAGTTGCCAGATACTGCGTCTTAAATGCTTGTGCTTTCAATGGTGAATATCAAAGTGAGAGAACAGACAAGACCAATTACAACCTCTTGTTAACTGCAGCAAATAGATGAGAGAAAGTTAAGAGACTGCAGGAAGAAGTGTCAGAAGCAGAACAGCAAGACTGGATTAGAGCAAGATGTGTCAACAGAAATGAGGATGAGATTTGAGTTTCAAGTGATGAAAGACATGTGTTGCCAGATAGATTGTTACCCCATATGGTGAGACGTTACCATGGTCCAGCTCATGTAGGATGAGATGCAATGTTGAGTTTGTCTTGGCAGACATGGTTCAATCCCCGGTTTAAACTGTTGGCTGAAGCATTGTGCCATAGATGTGTTACGTGTCAACAGATGAATGTAGGCAAACAACCTGCAGTAACACTGAGTCACATAGGGAGATCAGGAGGTCCCTTCAACAAGATGCAATTAGATATCATTGAGTCACCTGTGTGCAGTGGATTGAAATAAGTCTTAGGGAATGTGTGCATTTTCACACGTTGGATTGAAGCTTACCTGACAAGGAGTAACACAGTCGTAAACAGTCTCACAGTAGTAACGTTATTGTTAAGAGAAGTCGTTCTACATTTCGGGTTCCCGACATATCTGGAGACTGACCAAGGAACTAATTTTAATAATAAGGTCATGAAATTACTGTGTGCAGCATTAATAGTGAAGCAGAGACTACATTGCAGCTATTCGTCTGGTGGAACAAATCAATGGAACACTGAAATCCAGATTGGCTAAAGTATGTGCATCCAATTCTTTGAAATGGCCTGATGCATTTATCCCCTCTGTTGATGAGTCTTTGCCATACTCCAGATAGGACAGGACTGCCTCTCCATCAAATCATTTTGGGTCGAGCAATTAGATTACCAACTGTACCTACAAATGTGCTTGTGAACATTATAGATGACTTGGTTCTTGATTACTGCAAAGGACTGGCTGATGTGGTTCTTTCTGTTTCTTATGAGGTTAGAGAGGCTACATACTCACAGAGTCCCACAACAGCACCTGCCCTTGAAAGGCTGGTTACAGTGAGACAAAGGGAGCAGGTTCGTCAAGCTGTTGGGGTCAAGCAAGAGAGTGGGACAGCACATGTGTGATCTGAGGGGGCACTTGAGTGAGCCAACAGGTGAAGTTGGTACAGAAGGGTTGCATCCAGGGGTGTTGACTTCATCAAACTCAGATCCTGACAAATGACCTAGTGCAATAGCAAAACGAGTTGTGCCTGGAGTTCAGTGGCCAAGAAAACAGAAGTTGTCTGAAATACGAGTACCATACACTATTTCGGAACTGACTGAGGATTCTGGCCAAAGTGACAGTGATGGTGAAGGGCCAGTAGTCCAGAGATCAAAGACAGCAAGGATACCCTGTGAAAGTTGCACCTCACCTGAAAGGACATATCTTGCTGTCAATGACTGGGAGACAGAATTTGGAATCTTTTATTATAACAATTTGAATCAAATTGAACCTCCTTGTTCTGAGCTTTGTGGTCAAACTGAATTTTGAAATTGCATTGCCACTTAGTGAATTTGAACTGTGCATTTACTAGAGACATTGAATAGACTTTGTAGAGAATGAAGAAGACTGCCTAGGTCAGAGTCTACAGATTTGATATAGGGTTGTCATTTAGAAGAACATAGAGTAGGGTTAAGGAAGACTAATAAAAGATTTTGCAAATAACATTTGAACTCTGTTGCATGGACATTGTTTGCCACTGCTAGACAAGTGGGAACTAAAGAGACGTTTGCTACTGCTGCATTTTATTAAAAAGTTTTGATTTAGAGAAATCATGAAAACTAGAAACAATAATGGTAGATGTAGATACATACTTGCAGGGGTGTCAGTTTTAACAGTTGTAGTAATGATTGCTTTGCTTATAGGATTGTGCTTACCTACACATTCTAGGATAGAGAACATTAAATCCACAAGTACTCCTAAGACTTCACTTCCTACTTCAATTCACTGAGTGAGAAGGATTTACTTATAGATGCTTCCAGAGGAGATCTTTCATCAAAATGTATTATAAATTGCTTTATGAGTCCGCTGACACTATGGATGCAAAGGATTGCTACGTATGTACGCAATTACCTGCACCAGCTGCAGTGAGAATAACGTGTCACCATATTCCTTTGACTTATGGTGTTACTTGTAGCTAGTTTAGGAACATCCTGTATGAACATGAACACTTTCAATACTATTTCACAAATTATGATCATTGGCCTTATTTGGCAGATAAGTTACTCTGTCACAACGGTGACGGATATCTCCTCCGCTGATATCTAAATCCCATTGTTTCCTACGGGATTTAGATTTCAGCGGACAGCGTAACCCGTCCCCAACATCTAAAGCAGGCCCTTAATCTTTTCAAAAGTTCCAGTCCTATGAACAAAACCCCTGAAGCAAAAAACACAGACACAGATGAGGGATTCTTTAGTCCTACCATGTTGTTAGATACAGTTTGGGCACACCAAAACAATTTGACATGCATCTTGACAAAGGTTGAGAAAGGTTCTCTGAATTTAGTTAAAGACAGAGGAGGAGGAATGAAGTCTAGAACAGTGAGAGTTAAAGTTCAACATAAATGGGAGCGAGAATAAGTTGAACATTTAACTGCAGGGAATGCAACTGCCTTGACACTGGACTAGAGACATAAAGGGAAACTATGCTTATTTATGGACAAATCAACAACTGACACAAAGTATATGGGAAAAAGTGAGTGTGACCATGCATTCAAAATTAAAAACAGTTGGACCTTTATGTTGTTAGGACGAGCTCCTGCTATGCCTGGAGTTTACTTTATTTATGGAGATCGTCGATATTTTAGGTTATTCAAAGGGTGGCATGGTATATGCTATTTAGGTATAGTTTAGGTATAGGTTTTCCAAAGATTTATAATGTGAAACATTTTAATTATCCTGTGTGGGAATCAAAAACACAAACCAAAAGAAGTGCCAGTTGTTCAGAAATCATAGGAGATAGTTTTGGTGCATTGATTCCATCTTTGGGAGTCATTTTGAATGATATCAAGTTAAGAACATTGTCCAGTATTGTAGCTAAGGTGTCCACTAGTACAACAGGTGCCTTAATATTAGTCGATACTGAAAAGGTTGCCACAACATCAATAGTTTTGCTAAACAAACTTGCGTTAGACACCCTTCTCGCGAAGGAGGGCAGAGTCTGTCGGATGTTAAAGGTTCAACATTGTTGCACTTACATCCCTGATAATAGTAAAGAACTGAAGAAATACATTAAGAAAATTACTGATTTGAAGGAAGATTTAAAGGAGCTAGAGGTAACAGGTGCATAAGAAACAATAGGGAGTTGATTATCAGCTGTCTGCAAATGGCTTGGAAGTCTAGGGAGTGGAATCACCTTTGATGATAATTTCTCTTTGTGGATTAATTATATTTGGATTTTATAAAGAACACAAAAGAATACAGGTGAAGAAAAAAGAAAAGGAAACTAGAGCAGACATAGAACTTGAAATTAAATGAGGCAGATATTATGATGACATGAAGCATCTAGTGCAATCCAGAAGGTCTTTCATGGATGAGACCCTGAGGTTTTAATTGATCTTTCTGAAAAGAAATTATAATCTGATGTGATGGCTTCATTCGCCATCAGAGGAGGGATTGGTGCAGTGTAATTTTGGCTCCACACCTGACGTCACTATTTAGCCTATGTGTACATGTGACATTTCATATAATGTGTTTCTAACATTATTATTGTAAAGTGGTATACTCAAATTCAGAAATTAATTGCATTTACTGTTGTATTAGGAACAATGTATGCAGTGTGCCTTAACCTTATTAAATGAACCAAAAAAAGTGCTATTGACATAAGTAGACAAACCATCCTTATACTAATGGAGTGTGTTTACATTTTAAAAAAACAATGTATTTGATGTGTGCACTAATGTTTATATTTCAACTTTGAGAATGTAGTTCTCAGTCACTCTTAGGGCCAGATGTACCAAAGGGTTTTACCCATTCTGAGTCTACGGGAAAATGTGTTTGTAGATATAGCCCTTAAATTCATATATTCACAATTTTATTGCATTTATATTAACTGTAACATGAAGCTTTATTTGTAACTGACATTTACATGAATGTTCAGATTAATCGGTGTGTGACATAACATGAAAATTAAATCTGCATTGGTGAATAATATTTTAGGCTGAGATGTCTAGACCATTATTTCTTTAACATGAGAAACTGTTTTCCATTTCTGCTAACGTGTCATTTAATTGCAAAATATTAGTTTGGAAATAGATGTAGAGTCTGTGAAAAAGACCTTGATGGAAAAACATGGAAAAACTGAGTGTGAGATGACTGTCCCTTATTCATACTTGTTGCAAATACTGTTCAGAGGACCAAGGACAGCAAAGTTCTCAGGACCGGTCTGAGGGAACAGCAGATGTTGCAAGTTACAAAGTTGGACAGAAAAATATAATGGAGTTTGTGATGGCATGATTGAAGGTGTTACCTAACAGAAATGTATGGTATTAACTAGCGTTTTCACATTTTGATTTTAAGCACTATTCCTTTAGACTTTGAGAGGTACAGACCTCTGACTTTTCCTTTTTGTCCTGATGCTTTACTGAAGTGTGGATTAGTCTAACACTTAACTTTCTCTAAGAAGACTCTTGACTGAGCTTCTGAAATGCTGTCACACTTCTCCTTCTAATTTTCTTCCCTATGCCTTTTTCTAGAAATACATTTTTGCCATAGCTTTTTGACATTTTAAGAATTTTTGCTACCCTTTACAGATAATTTAGGTAGATGGCTTTAGATTGTACCCATGTATAGGAGGGTAGACCAAAGACTTTTTTTCGAACATCAAATCTTATTGTTCATATTCTGTATCATTGTAACTGAATTCTTGGTTTGCCTTATGCTAATTTGTGTAACTTTCTTCAGAAGATTGGACTCTCCTATTGTTATTTTGTAACTTTATAGTATGTTTTTGAGGTTTGTTTACATTAACTTGAGAGTTAATTTGTAATAATATTTTTAACTTTATTTCCGATTTGAGGCTTCATTGTGTGACCGAATTGGTTACACTGTAAATTAATGATGACTGGTTGCCAGCTAACTCTTTAAGTTAATCCCTTTGAGGGAAGGAGAGACTCATTACCTAAAGAAGAAGGGCTAAATGCTCCATCACCCCCAACAACTGACTTGCAGGAAGAGATGAACGATGTTAGATTCTGAATATCTTATCCGGCCACTACAGGATATTCTGATGAAGCTCTGATACATGATGCATTTACTTGGGTTTCTGTCTGACTTTTAAAGTGTGCCAGTGCCATCACTGTGCACTTCATCAATAACTACTTTGCCTAGTGCCTTTCTAATGTTCCTGGACCTACAGCCACTCCACTCTCTTCTAACGCCTTCGGACTTTACATTCTATCCCATCCAAACCAAACAAGACTGAGAAAATGAGACCTATAGTTAACAGAAATCTTAGAAAGCAATGTCCCATTTCCCTTCTTAATCTTAGAGAACACAGACAGTGATCTAGACGGATAGGGAAGGGCTGGAGGTTATGGAAAGAAGGCCAGCAAAGGTATTGGTGCTAAGGAGAAGAAGGGTCATCTAGGGCCCTATTGGCATCCGACTAATCGGACGTGGGACAATAGAAACTACTCAGGTACTTTCCAGGGGAGAATACATAGCAGCAGTGTCCCTCAAAGCTTCCCTGAGTTGCATGTTTCCTGTTTCTGTTTGTTTTGATAATTGTTTGGTTCTCTACTTTTTTGGCTTTTTGTCTTCCTTCCTCCAGTTCCTTCCATATTCTTTCTGATTTTGTGTCCTTTTATTTACCCACTGCTTATCCAAATTAATTCTTCCCACTCTACCTGTATACAGATTGGCCTCTGTTAGACCTGACAGACTTAGAGTGATCATCCCCCAACTTTGTGCCTGCCTCCCTCCTTTTTTCTGACCCTTTTATTTCTGGTTTTAGGATGCTGAGCACTTTACCACTCATGACCAGTGCTAAAGTGCACATGCTCTCTCCCCTAAACATGGCAACATTGGCTCCTACCCAATTGGCAAATTTAATTTACTTGTAAGTCCCTAGTAAAGTGCACTAGAGGTGTCCAGGGCCTGTAAATTAAATGCTACTAGTGGGCCTGCAGCACTGGTTGTGGTACCCACATAAGTAGCTCAATAACCGTGTCTCAGGCCTGCCATTTGCGAGGCCTGTGTGTGCCATTTTACTGCCACTTCGACTTGGTATTTAAAACTACTTGTCAACCCTTAAACTCCCTTTTTTCTACATATATGTCACCCTTGAGGTAGGCCCTAGGTGACACATATGGCAGGGTGCTATGTAAGTAAAAGGCAGGAAACATCCTTATGTGTTTTACATGTACTGGTAGCGAAAAACTCACTAATTTTGTTTTTCACTACGATGAGGCCTTCTCCTCTCATAGGCCAGCATTAGAACTGCCCTTATGCACTTTTAAGTGCTAGATTCTGATCTGAAAGGAGCAGCTCTGTCATGTTTAGTATGGCCAGAATGGTAATAGAAAATCCTGCTCACTGGCGAAGTTAGATTTAATATTACTATTTTAGAAATATCACTTTTAGAAAGTGCCTTACAACCTGTCTCCTATCTATGTCTGGGCTATGCTGGTTGACAGCTCCCCTTGTGCAATTCACCTGGACAGCCATCACATAGGACACTCAGTCACATCTGCATTCATCTGCATACTGAATGGGTCTCCCTGGGCAAGAATGATGGAGGGTCTCTATCTTTCACTTCAAAGTCCAATGGCCTGCCCTCACACAAAGGACTGATAACCCCTACGTGGATCCTGGCAGACAGGGCTGGGTTGGAAGGGGAACTTGTGCACTTCAAAACCACTCTTTGAAGTGCTTACCATTTCAAAGGCATTTTTTGTCTATGTGTACCGGGTCACTGATCCCACCAAATCAGACACTTCTGAACCTACACCTGGACTGTGTTAGAGGGACTGCCGGGCTGCCCAAAGGCCTTATCTCGACTGCTTTGCTGAGAAAGACTCCTGCTCTGCTTGTTGTCCTGATGCCTGCCGGCCCCTGACTCTGCTGGAAGGACTCTGCCTTCCCCACAAGTGCTCTCCAAGGGCTTGGATTGAGCTTGCCTCCTGCTCTGAAGTCTCAGTGCCACAAAGACTTCACAAAAAAGAAGAAAATCCCTGTGCATCAGAAAATCAATGCAACTCCAGCAGAAATTGACGCAGCACCTGCCTCCCGGCTGTAAAAACACCATATCACCTATTAGACCGACGCAGCACCTGCTCCTTCTTACCAGAGCATCAAGGATTTTCAACATATCGTCCCTAGGCATCATAATATCCCTGCATTGCAGAGAGGAACCAAGGCTGCGCTCCTAGAAATTGATGCATCCAATTGCAGCGTGGAAATAAACAACGCATCATGTGTACTGTGCTGGAAAATCAGTTGCATTGTTTTATTTTTCAATGCATCACCTTGGAACCAAGACTGTGCTCCTGTAAATCAACGCCTTACCTTGTAGCGTGGAAAGAAATGACACATTCTCCGTGCGGCACCAGAAACCCCGATACAACACCTTATTTTACTACGCATCTCCTCCTCTGCTACCTCTTGCATTGTTATTTTTGATGCATCCTAGCTACTGTGTGTTACAAGGGTACAACAACTGACTCTTAAGGATTGAGACTCATTTAAATCTTTCAAATGTGATATTGTGACTTGTGTATATTATATTTTTGTTGATATGATTCTATTTTATTCAGATAAACATTATCTATTTTCCCAAACTGCTGTGGAGTCATTTTTGTTGTATTTTCACTGTGTTACTGTACATGTTATTGCACAAATACTTTACACATTACCTTCTAAGTTAAGCCTGTCTGCCAAGTGCCAAGTTACCAGAGGTTGGGCACAGGATAATTTGGATTGTGTTGTGACTTACTCTGACTAGGATTGTTGTCCCTACTTGGACAGGGGTGTATACCTCTACCAACTATAGACCCAATTTCTAACAGCCTCCCACTATTCTGTCCACTGATTCCACTTACAATGCCCAAGATGTGCTTGCAATCTGTGGTGGTGCCCCTACATTTTTTGGGGGGTCTCCTGTTACTGTGGGGATATGGTTGCAATCATGTGTACAGAGAATCCGGAACTATAAGCTCTCAGATCAATATTGTATTGCCAGGTAATGTTTAAACACCATGTATGTGACTGCATTTTCTTTTATTGATTTTTTAGAGGACTTAGCAATAGCACTTGTCACCTGCTATCACATTTATGCGTCAATAATCTTCTAGAAGAGAGTTCAATATGATGCTCTGACTCCACCAAAGGCCCTGACATCATATGAAGTCATCCACTCTTCCCTGCCTCCATTTTCTTTAAGGGACTAAGTAGTTGGTTGACTTCCTCTATCCATTTATTTCTTCCTCCATGTGGATATTGGAAGATTGTGCTCACTGGGGCATCCGCATACTATTCCTCTTTTTGAGTTCCTCACAGCATCTGTGGATCTTTGTTGTTGATAGCAGTGCTCAAGTCCTTCAAACGTTACAGATACAACTTCCCCCATTTCCATTTGGCTATGCAGAGATCAGTTTATTCCTTAGTAGATTTAGGTGTAAGCCGAGTACCATTCTGCCTCAGTTGGAAAAACACATGTATGTCCTTGGACAAGTTATTATTGTTCTCCTTAGTTGACTTGTCCTTGGAATAAGCATCCTCATCTTTATACGTTACATGCGCTCCTTCACCTCCTGATCCCCAACAGCACTTGGGCCAACCGTTCAAATCCTTACTCTCCTACCAGGGGTCATGAACGGGGAGTTTGTAGCAAAACAGACAAACTGGTTCCTCCCTCAGTCTTTGATCTGGTTCTGCCTCTCCAGCACTCTACATTGCCACACTGGCAGGCTTCCTGGGGCATGCCCTGGGGTGTCATCTCATCACAGGGGACTCTTAATTGCTTGATATAGGTCCTGCTACATCACTACCTCAGCGCTTTTAAGTCAGCCCTAACCCTACACTCACAGAACATCCAACAGCAAGGCTCATGCTGATTTCTGTACACCAGACATAGGCCCTCATTATGAATTTGGTGGTTTTTGGGCTAGACCGACATGCGAAATGGCACCACCATACTGCCAGTGGTGGCGGTATAGCGACCACCGGATTATGAGTACCAAAACACAAACCACCCAAAAACAGACACAAAACCAACACCTCCAGGCCAACCCACGGCAAAAGAGTGACTGATCAACTGCTGGCCCCGCCACAACAACACCATTCCGAAAGTCATAATTAGAGGCAAATTCAAGCACAGCGGTACATGCATAAATCAAATCAAATCATTAACATTTATAAAGCGCGCTACTCACCCGTGCGGGTCTCAAGGCGCTAGGGGGGAAAGGGGGGGTTATCGCTGCTCGAACAGCCAAGTCTTTAGGAGTCTCCGGAAAGCGGAGTGGTCCTGGGTGGTCCTGAGGCTGGTGGGGAGGGAGTTCCAGGTCTTGGCCGCCAGGAAGGAGCGGTAAACCGTTGGCGGTTCGCACCACGGTGGTACGAAAAGGCACCGCCGAAAGTAGTCAACACCACATTGGCCAGTTTGAATATCCCAACCTTAAACTTATACACACAGCATGCACACCTTCACACACCACGATATAACACCTCCACATCCACACACACCCACAACCCCTTGCGACAAAGATGAGCAGACACATTTGACACGAAACACACCCCAAACACAACAAAGACAATCACACTGCTCACATTGTACACATTTCCACCAAAGCCCACCAGCACCCACAGCCAAACACCCTCACATCACCACACATCCCACACCGCACCCGACACGCACACCACATACTCACCCCACAACATGTCATGCCAGAAGCACCCACGGTTCAACGACAATAAGTTGCGGGTCATGGTAGATGAGATTATCAGAGTAGAGCTACAGCTCATTGGAGTCCAGGTACAGCAAACATCAATATGCAGGAAAAAGGAGTTATGGCAGAGGATCATCAACAGGGTCAACACAGTTGGCACCTACCCACACACAAGGGAGGACATTAGGAAGAGGTGCAACAACCTCAGGGGGAAGGTCAATGCCATGGCGTCCAGGCATCAGATAGCCAGCAACAAGACTGGAGGTGGGCCCCCACCTTCTCCCCTTGACTTGACATCCTGGGAGGAGAAGGTCCTGGACATCATGCAACCCGAGGCATCAGCAGAGGGCTCTGCTCTGGTAAGTCAACAATGCACCCCAAGCACCAACAAACCCTGCCCTGCATGCCTCCCCACCACCCACCACCCTCCAACCTACTACAATCTACCCCACTGCACCTGTCCCAAACACCCCATGCCCCTCCTCTGCATGCTACACCACCCCACCCCACCCCCACCATCCCCACTCACTCACTCCTAATGCACGGATGACGACCACAATGTGGAGAACCACAGCTTCCACAATCCAGCACAGCCCACACAGCAACACACCACAGACCCACTGCACAGTGGAACATCTGCATGGACAACCATACCACAGCCCACACCAACTGGCTGCCACAACCTTGACCCAACACATTGCAATGACAGCACTGCCAACCACCATCCACAACTCCCCAGGCCACATGGAAACCATGCCACAAACTCCTACACCAAATCAATGTCTGCAGTGCAGCAGTTGTCATTGCCATCACTGGGAAGCAAGTCGAGCCACTGCATGCCTCACAACATGGACATAACAACTACTGTTACACAACTAATCTCTACCGTTTCCATCCATGGGTACCCCTGCCACTGCCACCATGCAGAGGATGCCAGGCTCAGACAGCCCTCCCAGGATGAAGGCCCCTCTGGATGTCTGGATAGGGACGACTTGCCTGGGCAATCTGGGGCCACTGGACAGTCCACCAACAGCAGACCCACCCTGGACACACCAGACGCCCCCACCACTGTTGCAACAGCACGACAGCCAGCCACCAAACCCTAAACCTGTACCCCAGGGACCTCACAATCAGAGGTGTGCTCAATAGTACAGGGGCCAGAGTCAAGGGCACTCACCCCAGACAGTGAAGGCCCGGCTGCCACTGGAAGTGGGCCCATTGTACCAGGGGCACATGCACAGGGGGCCAGTGGGAGGGGAACCGTGGTCCAAGGCCTGGGGCAGCCACATCAACTGACTGCCCAGGAAGCCCACAACCAAGTTCTTGGTGTATACCAGCAGGCCCAGGACACAGTGGCATAGATCCTTGCTACCATGCAGGAGACCCAGAGGCTGCGGGGGGAATACCATCAGGAGGCCATGCAACAATGGCAGGCCCACAATGCCACCATGGCCTCCATAGCAGGGGTGCTAAAGGACCTTACCACCATCATTCGTGAGTCCACCAGCCACCAGCAGGCCCCTTCCACTGGTCACATCCCATCAGAGCCCTCCACATCAACGGCAGCCAGTGGTATGGAGGCCCCCCACAGGACCTGCTGGACTCCAGCACTCCTACCCCTATAGCTGAGGAACACCCACACAAGTGAGGACGTCCAACTAGGCATCCAGCCAGACATGATGTCAAGACCACGACTGCCCCCAGGAAATTACCCTCTCCTGAACATTCTCCCTTGGGTGTGACTGAAACACCCTCTCCACTCTCATGTGTCTGTTTTCCCATGGTCAGCGTACTGGACTTGGACTACCCATAGCTGGCCTCACCACTCTGTTGATCTCAGCTGCCATGACCCCACTCATCACCCCTTACTATTGTCCCTCCCAAATAAACACCATTGAACACAGTTACTGCCTACATCTTTACTTGTCATGAGTACGAACGGAACTGCCAATACATGTGCAACTGGCAACCCATTGCCCAGCACATGAATGGGAGGGTGACAGAGGGGGGAGGAAAATGCAGGGAGGTCGATCGTGGAGCAGCCAGTGTCCGGAGATATGTGTCAAGAAAGGCAACAGGTCAGGCAGAGACCAGAGTACACTGCTACAATGTCCTGAAAGTAGAGCACGACAGGGACAACAATCACTGTAGGAGTCACAGATGCCAACTCAAAACAAATGTACTGTAGGAAAAGGTATACAAGGCAGATATGGCAGTCAAGTCCACTGCCATATGGCCAGTACCAACACACAAAACAACACATACCAACTCAGTAGTCCCACACTCAAAGCATCCATCGTCAGACCTGACCCCAGACCCACTGCCGCCAACAACAATGTAGCACTGCCACCCAATGTCGTCTCCCAGGATATATGCTACACAGTTGCAACAACCCTGTGTGGCACACACATAGCACTTGAACTGGCAGCTCAGGAAAATTGTACATACACTTTGATAGCACCAGTGCACCAGCACAACAGCTGCCTATCTATTGGCCTGACCTGTACACTGTGACCACCTAAGTCATGGGCACATGTGACACCCCCCCAACCCACCCAGAGTCATAGCTGAAACCAATACTGTCAGTGGTCACAGACAAGAGGTGGTAGCAGGGACAAGGCAGAGAGTTTGTGGAGGACACATACCAGACAGTTGACACATACCTGCATCTCAGTCGAAGCACTGTCGAATCAGCTCTGCCCTGGAGTCAGCTGCATCCTCATCAACCTCCTCTTCATCACTCCCCGTGTCCCCTTCATCAGCCACTGGTACAGCTACCCACTCCTCTGCAACCAGCAGTGGGATGTGATGCCTCAGGGCCAGATTGTGTAGCATGCAACGGGCCACAATGATCTGGCACACCTTCTGTGAGTTGTAGAGCAGGGAACCCCCAGAAATATGCATACACTGAAATTTGACCTTCAGCAGGCTGAAGCACCTCTCAATGACCCGTCTGGTATGACCGTGGGCCTCATTGTAATGGTCCTCTGCACCTGTCATTTGATGCCTCATGAGTGTGAGAAGCCAGGGCAGGTTGAGATAACCAGAGTCATGTGTGTGCACAGAGGTGATAGGCATGTCAAGACCGGGAAGGCGATATGGCAGGGACACAAGAGTGCAGAGAGATGAGGGGCACACATTTGCAGGGGTACATACTGATGAGCCAGGCCCGGTCCCTCGTAAGTGGTGCCATCATGTGTGGGATGCTACTTTTCCAGGGATGAAGGAATCATGGCCATCACCTGGGAGATGTATTGCTCTGCGAGACACACCACCTGCATGTTAACTGAATGAACGTTTTTGCGGTTTGTATAGACCAGTTCACTCCTCCTGGGTGGCACCAGGCCAATGTGGGTGCCATCAATGGCCCCAATGACATGAGGGACGTGTACCACTCTGTAGACTGCAGCCTTGACAGTGGGAAATTCTGCACTTTGGGGAAACCGGATGTAGCAGCCCAGATGTTTGAGCAGGGTACATAGTACATCCCTTAGGACGTTGCTGTAACATCCCTGCTGCCAGGCCCACTGGGACCTGGAAACCTGAGGCAAGGTAGTAGAGGACTGACAACACCTGCATTGTGGGAGGGATGGCATTGGGATGGTGAATGGCGGGCAACAGATTTGGATCCAACTGGGCCACCAGTTCCATGATGGTCTCACAGTTAAGGCGATAGGTCTGGATGATGTGTCGTTCCTCCAGAGTGGCAAGGTCAACTAGGGGCCAGTACACCAGTGCATTCCTCATTCTCAACCTTACATCATACCTGGGAACAGGAGAGAGTGGGTATTATGTTGTGCACCATGTCCTGCATGCATGGGACAGGTGGAAGTGAGCTAGTCCCGCCTGTGTAACATGTCATGGCTGCAGGCAGTCACGACCGCCGTGCAACTCACCATCGGTTAACACTGTTGCCTATGGGAGGCAGGAGCCAATGGTGGTCGCCACCGGAGGTGGTGGTGATGTCCGCAGCGGCTGTGACTGCAATTTCATGTGCTCATGCTCACTTGACTCTTGAACCTTGTGCACTGAAGACCTCCACTGCGTGCGCTGCTGTGTTCTGATAGCCAAGATGCCACGTCTTACAGTATGCAGGGCACCAGCCTTCACCCAGGAAGAGTTGGAGCGGCTCGTGGACGGGTTCCTGCCCCTGTATGGACAGTTGTATGGGGTACCAGGGCAGCAGGTGAACCCAATGTCATTGTCCTGTGTGTGAGTTGTGCGCATGGGGATGGGGGCCTTGGTGGGTGACAGTGTGTCTGGAGCATGGACATGAAGGGCCTAAGACCACGTTGGGTGGCGACATGTGGGTGTGGAAGTGTGATGTGTGCTGTCCACTGCTGTCCCAAGGATGCCACTCTACATGACTGTGTCCTTCTGTCTGTATCTCCCATGCAGGTCAGCGCCAGACAAAGTGGATTTGGTGTGCCATCGCAAGCAAATGCAGACCCCTGGGGGTCCATGCCAGGTGGAGCACCCACTGCAGAAAGCGATGGGAGGACCTGAATCGCTGGGCCCGGAAGACCGTGGAGGCCCAGCTCGGGACGTCCTATGAGGTAGTGGTGCCCATTGGATCCTGACCCCCCCCTGATGGCCTGCATATTGGCGGTGGCCTACCCTGAGGTGGATGGGCACTTGAGGGCAGCACAGCAGCCACATGGGGGTAAGTACAAACTCTCATTTACTACATCTGTTGCCATAGTGTCTCTGGGTGGGCACCATTGGGTAGCCGTGGCGTGGATGCTTGGTACAATGATGTCCACTAGGGGTAGTGTCCATCTGGGCAGGATTGACATCACAGGTGTGAGTATTAAAATGAAGTCAGTGGTAGCGGGGCAGCTACCTCCAATAATGAAACAGTGTGGCCACCTACTAGATAGATGTGCTTGCCAGCTCATGGCAACAGAATGATTGGACCTGGGATGTCAGGCCATTGTGATTAGTCCTTCCCAAACACTGTGCCAGGGGTGGATCCCGGGACCTCAATCAGCTGGCAGGCACTGCATGTGTAGTGGGGTAGGGTGCATCCAGTGATCACAGTGCTAATTGACAACAGCCAAGTAGGCCTGCCAACTAGCCATACAGGATTCTGTTGGGTGTGCAGTCCATCACATGCTTGTCTCAATGGCCATGGTTAGTGGGCAGGTACTGAAAAGGTGTGGCGGGTGTGCCACTCCTCATGTAGATGTTTGCATCAGTCAGATCATCAGCGGTTGACATGTGCATTGTTGTGGTTTCCCCCATGGTGTCCCCTAGTTGTAGGATGTGCAGGTGGGCATAGTGTATCATGGCATGGCATCAAATGCTGATGTTCTACCCTGTGTTACTGTTGTGCTGGCATTGACCGATTGCACCCTGTCACTCTCTCTCTCTCCCTCCCTTCCTGTCCTCCTCTGTCTTTGTGTGCATCAACATCATCTGGCAAAGGAGAAGGGGGAACCGGCCAGTGGGGAAGCTGCAGCCCATGGGGCCGAAGAGGCTGACACCAGTGGAGCCGAGGGGACCAGTGGGACAGAAGGCGAGGGGAGTGCCATGGGGAGACAGGATCGACCACACCATCTTCAGATTCCTCCTCTGATGACGGCTCCCTGGCGGTGGAGGACCCATCTGGGACCACCCCAGCACCATTCTTGTCTGTCACCCCTTTACCAGCACCGCCCTCCCTGTTGTTCCCCACCCAGTTGCCTGTGCCCGCTCACCCAAGAGGGTGGGCATCTCCTTCGCCGCAGGCACCTCTGCCCCTGCCCCAGTCAGCCCTCCTGCTCTCAAAGAGGAGGCTATTGACCTCCTGACATCCATCTCTGTAGGGCAGACAACTATTATGAATGCCATCCAGGCACTGGCATCCCAGATACAACAGACCAATGCGTTCCTGGAAGGCATTCACGTTGCCTTGTCTGGCCTACAGAGTTCGTTTCAGATTCTGGCCTCCTCCTTGACGGCAACCAGTGTCCCTTCTTCTTCCATCCCCCCTCCAGCTACCTGTTCCCATGCCCACATCCCTTGCCGCTCACCCAACCAAGGCACACCTACTGACCCACATGCATCCACATCAACAGACATGGTACACAAGGACAGACATAAGCACCACAGACCCAACCACTGCCATGCACACACTCAACAGTCACATGCAGACATGACAACATCCACACCCTGCACCAACTCCCCCACCACCTCCCTCCTCACAGTAGGTACACCACTCACACCTGCAGTCAGCACCACTTCAGTCACTGATCTTGCCACATGTGCCCTCACTGCCACTGTCACCACATTATCTGACCCCCATTCATGCACTCCATACACCACTGGTACAGACACCACAACTGTCAACACATCCACATTCAGCACATCCCCCCTACCTGCAGACACCACCCCAACATACACTCACACGTCCCCGTGCCATCTCCCTGCATCTCCTCCCCACCTCCTCCCAGTGCATCTAAAGTCCCGCCCTCACCCCAAGGTGCCTGCATATCTGTCAGAGTCACCAGATCCTCTGGGTCTGCGCACGTTCCCAACACATCCACCACTGAACAGCTCCAAGACTCTGATAGATAAATCACAGAGGCTAAGAGAGTTCAAGAGGGGAAGAGGGGATTAGGAAGGGAAACAGCTGGGAAGGAGACCTGTAGTAAGAAAAAGGTTAAAACACATAATATGAAAATTATATCTCCTGAAATCAATACTAGACCATGTTTCTAAGCATAGTCATTCTGAAAACATGAACAATCTAAGAATTAAGTTTAAAATGACTAAGGCCCTCATTCCAACACTGGCGGTCTATGACCGCCAGGGTGGAGGTCGCCGGAAGCACCGCCAACAGGCTGGCGGTGCTTCATATGGCATTCCGACCGCGGCTGTAAAGCCGTGGTCGCCCAGCCGGGTCCGGCGGTTTCCCGCCGGATCACCCCCGGCTGGGAGAATCCTCCATGGCGGCGCTGCAAGCAGCGCTGCCATGGGGATTTCGACCCCCTTCCCTCCAGCCTGTTTCTGGTGGTTTTCACCGCCAGAAACAGGATGGCGGGAACGGGTGTCGTGGGGCCCCTGGGAGCCCCTGCCACTGGCATGGGCAGTGCAGGGGCCCCCTAACAGGGCCCCAGCATGATATTCACTGTCTGCATAGCAGACAGTGAAAATCGCGACGGGTGCAACTGCACCCGTCGCACCCCTGCAACACCACCGGCTCCATTCGGAGCCGGCTTCAATGTTGCAGGGCCCTTTCCCGCTGGGCCGGCGGGCGCTCCCTTGGCGGGCGCCCGCCGGCCCAGTGGGAAAGTCTGAATGGCCTCCGCGGTCTTTTGACCGCGGAACGGCCAAGTGGCGGTTCCCGCTTGGCGGGCGGTGCCCGCCGCCCGCCAATGTAGGAATGACCCCCTAAGTTTCAAGATGGACGGATACCTGTAAGGGAATCAAGATGGATTCAATGAAAACTTTCTTATTCAAGTACTTTCCTTTACATGAGAATCAGAAAAACGTTCTGACTAAATTTTAAACCAGTCATATAAATACTTTTTTGAGAATGCATACTAGGACCATACAATATTGCATCTAGACACTCTAATCTTCTGTGTACTCTTAAAATGTTTCAACACAAATTGAGCATATTGTAGATTTATATATATATATATATATATATATAGTAAACACCATAAAAGGATTGTGCACCATGAATAACACAATATGGATTCAGGAAAAACAAATCACATAACTTGTCAACTCAAATATTACATGATAAATATCTTAGAATAGTGGCATACAATAAACAACATGAATTAAACTCGAGGAGAGAATCGCGCGTCTTGCTGATTCGTAAACCACGATGTAAATGGCAAGAAATAACAGCTCACAATGAATAACAAGATCAAAGTACAATGAAACGAATCGCGTGTCTTTTGCCGATTCTTAAGCCACCATGTAAATGTCAAGAAATGGTAGCGCACAATGAACAACAAAGTTAAAACACCATAAAGCAAATTGCGCGTCTTGCCGATTCTTAAGCCACCATGTAAATGTCAAGAAATGGTAGTGCGCAATGAACAACAAAGTTAAAACACCATAAAACGAATCGCGCATCTTGCCAATTCTTAAGCCACCATGTAAATGTCAAGAAATGGTAGTGCGCAATAATTAACAAGATTAAGTTATCATGAAACGAATTGCGCGTCTTGCCGATTCGCAAGTCACCCTGCAAATGTCACAAACACTCAAGTGCATATTTCACACGCGCAAAGTACTCTGTCAAATCATAAAAGAATTAGGCCCAAGAACATGAGAGTTCTCGATAACGGCGTTGGTAGGTCAGCCCAACCACCGTCTTACCACCCAGAACAAGGATCTCCAAATGAAGAATGAAAGTCAGATGTCTGGAAGATCAAATAGGCCACGGGACAGGAGCTCAGGAAGTAGCTGCTGCTCTGCACCAGGACCTCTGAATAGTGAGCACTTGGAGCTGGGCTGGCTCCTTTTTATAGAGTCTTGGCCCAGCCCACAACCACACCCAGGCATGTTGCAGGGAAAGTCTCTAGAAGGCCCTGGAAAGGGACCACACCCTAACACACTCTGAAAGCCTGCAGCAATACATTGCAAATGAACAGCATTTGTAAGCACATTAAAAATAAGTCTTCAGGATTGAACTCTGCAATGCAAAATGTTAAACAACAACATATCAGCACAATGCATTAATTACGTTGTTTTGAGAGTGCTGGGTTTTTGCATTCTAGTCGCCAATAGAGCGCGCACTGCTCTGGTGTTGACAGTACTCCCCTCTCCCAGACGCGCTCTAGGGCCTGGTTTACCTGGATTAAGACGATGAAAGCGTCTCACAAGTACTGGAGCATGAACATCAGATGCGGAAACCCATGAGTTACTTTCAGGACCATAACCTTTCCATGAGATTAAGTACCATAGATTACGCCCTCGTAGTTTAGAATCCAACACTTTCTTAACTTCATATTCTTCTTCTCCCTGTACTAGAACAGGAGCTGGATGAGGGTGGACCTTTTGGACTGCCCTTTTCAATAGGGAAGTGTGGAACACTGGATGAATCCGTAAGGATCTGGGCAATTGTAGTTTATAGGTTACCGGATTGATTTGCTGAAGGACTGTGTGAGGACCTATAAATTTGGGATTAAACATGTGCTTCTTCTTGAAGTCTATATGATTTGTGGAAAGCCACACTTTGTCACCTGGTTGATATTGCGGTCCCTCACAATGTTTCTTGTCATAATGCCTTTTGTATTTTTGTTTGGCTTTTTCTAAATGCTGTTGAATCAGTTTCTGGGTTTGATGCAAATGCTGAATGACTTCTGACACAGCTGGAGTAAGAGAACTTTCTTGAGGAATTCTGATGGGCAGGGTGTCACGATGATAGCCAAATAAACTAAAAAAGGGTGTAACGCCAATAGAAGTGTGGAATGAGTTATTGTAAGCTAACTCAGCTAACCACAGCATAGATGTCCAAGAATTAAGTGTCTTTTCAGCGTAGGCACGTAGGTATTGTTTCAAAGTCTGATTTAGGGGGTTATTCTAACTTTGGAGGAGGTGTTAATCCGTCCCAAAAGTGACGGAAAAGTGACGGATTTACCACCAGCCGTATTACGACTCCATTATATCCTATGGAACTCGTAATACGGCTGGTGGTATATCCGTCACTTTACCGTCGCTTTTGGGACGGATTAACACTCCTCCAAAGTTGGAATAACCCCCTGAGTCTCTCCGTTTGACCATCTGTTTGAGGATGGTGACTAGTAGATAGCGTAGATGTCACTTGGAGTGATTTACACCATGTCTTCCAGAAATTGGAGGCAAATTGCGACCCCCGATCGGAGAGGATAACTTTTGGCAGCCCATGATAACAAACCACTCTGTTCAGTAAAATAGTTGGCAGTTCACTAGAAGTGGGCAATTTTTTACAGGCAATGAAATGTCCATATTTCGTGAGACTATCTACTACCACCAGAATTACTGAATGCTGTTGTACCACTGCCAGACCGGTAATAAAGTCTAAAGAAATGTGCTCCCATGGACGACTTGGGGTTGGAAGTGGATGTAACAACCCTTTTGGTTTTGAATGACTTGTTTTAATGCGAGCACAAACTTCGCAGTTGTTTACCATTGCTTTTACATCTTTTGTTAGGGTAGGCCACCAAAAATAGCGTTGGATCAGTTCAAGAGTTTTAGGAGTACCTGGGTGACCTGCCATCGGTATAACATGCAACCAATGAAACACTATCTTGCGAAGTTTGGTAGTGGGTACGAACAAACAAGTGTCATGAAAGGGTAGTCCTTGCTTGATTGACCTTTTGGGATCTGCTTGGGCCCATGTTTGCCATTTTTCAACAGTGAAAGAGTTGCGAATTTCTTCAAAGAAATCTTCAGTTTTTATGATACATAGAACCTTGTCAGGAGCAATGATAGCTCTGGAGGCTTGAAATGCAGGCAACATGGTAGACTCTTGACGGGACAAGGCGTCAGCTTTGCGATTATCTTTACCAGGCCAGAAGGTTACTACAAAATCAAATTCGGCAAAAAACAGCATCCAGCATAATTGCCGAGGGGTCAAAAGTCTGGCGGAACTCATGAATTGAAGATTACAATGATTAGTATATACTGTGACAGTGTATTTGGCACCCAACAAATGATATCTCCATTCTTTAAAGGTGTCACGAATCGCCAGAAGCTCTTTTTCAGCAATGACATAGTTCTGTTCGGCTTCGTTCAACTTCCGAGACATATAAGCTACAGGATGAAGTTGACCAGTGTCTTTATTTCGTTGTGATAAGACGGCTCCTATTGCTACATCTGAAGCATTAGCTTCCACTATGAAAGGTCGATTCGCATCAGGATGAGTCAAGACTGGGGCAGTGGAGAAAGCTTTCTTCACAGTCGAGAAGGCTTGTTCAGCGTCTGGGGACCATACAAACTTTTCTTTCTTTCTTAGTAGCTTCGTGATTGGAGCCACTGTCTGGGAAAAATGATTTATGAATCTCCGGTAAAAATTTGCAAACCCCAGGAAACATTGTACATCATGAACAGTCTTTGGGATGGGCCAATCAGATACAGCTTTTATTTTATTTTCTGCCATCACCATACCTTGAGGGGTAAGAATAACCCCTAAAAACTCAACTGTAGTAACATGAAACTCACACTTGGTTAGTTTGCAATATAAATGGTGCTTTCGAAGGGCTGCAAGAATTTTCTTGACATTTTGGACATGTTCGTTTTCATTGTCAGAGTAGATCAAAATGTCATTGATGTAGACTACGGCAAATATGTTGAGGTACTCTCTAAGAACGTCATGCAAGAAAAATTGAAATCCTGCTGGAGCATTACACAGACCAAAAGGCATGACGGGGTATTAAAAAAGGCCAAATCTTGTCTTGAACGCTGTTTTCCATTCGTCACCCTCTCTCATTCTGACCAAATGATAAGCACCTCGAAGGTCAAACTTCGTGTAGATTTTTGCTCTCTTTACTTGTTCCAATAATACCTGAATTAGGGGTAAAGGATATTTATTCTTGATGGTGACTTTGTTCAAACCCCTATAGTCGATGCAAGTTCGAAGTTCTCCATTAGCTTTTGGAACAAAAAACAAAGGCGAAGCTGCAGGAGACTTAGACGGGCGAATGAAGCCATTCTCCAAAAATTGATCTAGGTATTTTCGTAAATGTTGATTTTCATGTTCTGACAGGGCATATACACGACAGTTGGGAAGTATCGCACCTGGGGATAGATCAATTTGACAGTCATAAGATCTATGAGGAGGTAGAGTCTCTGCTCCTTTCTCATCAAGTACATCTTTGTAAGATGAATATTGTTTGGGCAGCTGAATTTCTTTCTCCGCGGCAGTAGCTATGTAAGAGTTACAAACTTTTGGTACTTGAATCTTTTGGAGACATTGTTCGTTACATAGCGCAGATGAGAACACAATTTTTCGTTCTGCCCAATTGATCTCTGGATTGTGATGAGTTAACCATGGCAAGCCGAGGATAATCCCATATTGCGGAGCATGGATCACGTCAAGAATTATTTTCTCTTTATGTTTCTTTCTTTGATTGTTATCTTCACAAATCATCGACAAGGGGATAGTCTGAAGAGTTACTGGGCCTCCAGTCAAGAGTTTTCCATCGACTGCCTGGATGATTTCTGGGGTCTTCTTTTCAATACATGGGATCCCCGATGCACGAACCAATTGGACATCAACAAAGTTACCAGTAGCCCCAGAATCGACTAGAGCCTTTTTGAAATAGATCTTTTTCTTGACCTGAACTCTTATTTCCAGATTAAGATGTCTAGATTGTGAAGGGTCCACGGTGACACCCAAGAGCAACCCTGCTCTGCATCTTGGGTGTTTTAGTTTTCCAACTCAACTGGTGCATTGGCTGCTACCTTCTGACCTGGACCTTGCTTGTTCTTTGGTTTGATTGGACAATCTTTGGCAAAATGACCCTTCTGCCCACAATAAAGATATTGTCCATTTTTTTTGTGTAGGTCCTTTTCATCTTTGGTCAAAGGTCTTCTGATGGTTCCAATTTCCATCGGTTCCGGCATTCTCTCTTTCGGAGTTCTTGAGTCTCTGTTATCATGAACATGCCATGAATATTTTTCAATCTTATTGCGTGTTCCTTTACGTTCTGCTAAACTATGATCAAGCCTCAAGACAAGGTTTATTAATTCTTGACAGTCTGTAGGTTGTGGGTCGATTTGCTCTAAGATATCTTTTAGTTCCTCTTTGAGTCCTTTGTAAAACAAGACCGCTTGTTTTTCTTCAGGCCACGATGTCTCGGCAACCAGCCGGTTAAAGTTGGCTAAATACGACACTAGGTCTTGATTCCCTTGGCGTAAATCGAATAATTCACGATCTGCTGACTGTGTTACAGTTCTACGATCAAAAACTCTCTCAAACTCCCAAATGAAATTTCTCCAGTTGTACAACAAGGGACTATTTTTACGCACAAGAGGAATTGCCCAAGTAGCTGCATCCCCAGCCAAATATGATAACAAGAAAGCTACTTTGGACTGGGCATCGGGGAAAGTATGTGGTCTGCAGGTGAAGTGTAGTTCCACTTGAACCAGGAAAGATTGCGCTTTCAAAGGGTCACCTGAGAAACGTTCTGGGGGAGCTAAAGGAATTGCAGATGGAACATTTAGGGAAATGTTTGTCGGATTACTTCCAGAAGCCGGAGAAGAAGTACCTGGCCAGGACACACCTGTGGGACTTTGTTCCTTCTTCTCTACCTTATCTTGCAACTGACTCACTCTCTCAGCTAAGCTAGTTGTCAATTCTTTGGATGATACCACCTCTGCCTGGAGCTGGGTGATAACCTTGACTAACTCGTCCAGCGTGGCCATGCTGAGAACATACACAAACCAGGAGGATAATAATTTGTGGGCTCACTATTCTGCCAGAGTCACCAGATCCTTGGGGTCTGCGCACGTTCCCAACACGTCCACCACTGAACAGCTCCAAGACTCTGATAGATAAATCACAGAGGCTAAGAGAGTTCAAGAGGGGAATAGGAGATTAGGAAGGGAAACAGCCGGGAAGGAGACCTGTAGTAAGTAAAAGGTTAGAACACATAATATGAAAATGATATCTCCTGAAATCAATACAAGACTATGATTCTAAGCATAGTCATTCTGAAAACATGAACAATCTAAGAATTAAGTTTAAAATGAGTAAGTTTCAAGGAGGACGGATACCTGTAAGGGAATCAAGATGGATTAAATGAAAACTTTCTTATTCAAGTACTTTCCTTTACATGAGAATCAGAAAAACGCTCTGACTAAATTTAAACCAGTCATATAAATCCTTTTTTGAGAATGCATACTAGGAACATACAATATTGCATCTAGACACTCTAATCTTCTGTGTACTCTTAAAATGTTTTAACACAAATTGCGCATATTGTAGATTTATATATATATATATAGTAAACACTCTAAAAGGATTGTGCACCATGAATACCACAATATGGATTCAAGAAAAACAAATCACATAACTTGTCAACTCGAATAATACATGACAAATATCTTAGAATAGTGACATACAATAAACAACATGAATTAAACTTGAGGAGAGAATCGTGCGTCTTGCTGATTCGTAAACCACGATGTAAAGTCCAAGAAATAACAGCTCACAATGAATAACAAGATCAAAGTACAATGAAACGAATCGCGCGTCTTTTGCCGATTCTTAAGCCACCATGTAAATGTCAAGAAATGGTAGCGCGCAATGAACAACAAAGTTAAAACACCATAAAACGAATCGCGCGTCTTGCCGATTCTTAAGCCACCATGTAAATGTCAAGAAATGGTAGCGTGCAATAATTAACAAGATTAAATTATCATGAAACTAATCACGCGTCTTGCCGATTCGCAAGTCCCCCTGCAAATGTCACAAACACTCAAGCGCATATTTCACACGTGCAAAGTACTCTGTCAAATCATAAAAGAATTCGGCCAAGAACATGAGAGTTCTCGATAACGGCATCAGTAGGCCAGCCCAACCACCGTCTTACCACCCAGAACAAGGATCTCCAAATGAAGAATGAAAGTCAGATGTCTGGAAGATCAAATAGGCCACCGGGACAGGAGCTCAGGAAGTAGCTGCTGCTCTGCACCAGGACCGCTGAATAGTGAGCACTTGGAGATGGGCTGGCTCCTTTCTATAGAGTCTTGGCCCAGCCCACAACCACATCCAGGCATGTTGCAGGGAAAGTCTCTAGAAGGCCCTGGAAAGGGACCACACCCTAACACACTCTGAAAGCCTGTAGCAATACATTGCAAATGAACAGCATTTGTAAGCACATTAAAAGTAAGTCTTCAGGATTGAACTCTGCAATGCAAAATGTTAAAAACAACATATCAGCACAATGCATAAATTACGTTGTTTTGAGAGTGCTGGGTTTTTGCATTCTAGTCGCCAATAGAGCGCACACTGCTCTGGTGTTGACAATATCCCATTGATGCCCCTGCCCTCAGGAGGCCCACTTTGCAGTCAGGAGTCAGGTTGGGGCGTCACTTTATGCCCAGTGTACTTGGGCACTGTGGGACTTTTGGAATGGCCCTCGGGCCTGTGTGTACATAGTTACATTCAAGATTTTACCATTTACAATATATCTGCGCCACAACACCATTGGCGTCTATGATACCTACCTTGTCCTGGCTTTCCTTCCACATGTTTGTGTGGTGGTTGTGGGAACTAGCGTGTATGCGTGTGTTTATGTGTGTGTGTATTGGTATGTGTGTTTGTTTGCGTGTATGTAGCTTCCCGTGTCGTGTGTGTGTTGTGTGTGTGTGTCGTTCCCTCCAGTGTGTGCTAGGCTGGTGTACTTACGGTTGGTATATTGGTCACCGTTGCTGGTCAGGGAATTGCATGACCAGGTAGAGCATTGGGAGGAGTTGCAATTCTCGTACCATGGCCTCTACGGACGTGTCTGAGTTCCTGAAGGTGGGTGTTCCCTTTTATATTGTTCATTTCCGCCAAGCTTTTGGTGGCGGTGGATCCTTTCCGGAAATCCTAGCGGTGTGCAACCTCGTAGTGTGGTCGTGGGATACTGCTTGGCCACCAGCCTGGAGATGGCTGCCGCCAGCCGTGCCAGCCCCTCCGCTGAGGTGCGCCGAGCGGTAACGTGGTTGTGTTCTGCAGGTGCCTTCCCAGTACTTGTGATATGGCGGTCTTCACCGCTGGGGGCGCTGCAGTATGACTGCCAACTCCACCGCAGCGGTCTGCTGACAGCTGAACTTGTAATGATGGGTATAGTCTTGGACTTATTACTACAGTATCAGAAGATCCAAACACTTGGAATTGTGGCTAATGGTTGGTGCTAGATCATCAACTGACATGGAGGTCTTAGGTTCCAAAGCTGAAATCTTTGCCCACCCATTCCTCGCAAGTGCAGCAAGGCTTACTTCACCATATCATTTTTTTTAAACTTTATTTTAATTTGTTCTCCCCTATAAACATACAGCTTATCATAGAATATGGTACATTGGCATAAGCATAAATCAGTTCAGGCAAGTTATACAGTTATCCAGTAGTGGCTGCATATATAGTCCAGTTGGTGAACATCTTCATACAAGAAAGGGAAATACTAAGACAATGACCGTTGCAATTTCTGACAGTGTCAAACATCTATGTTCTTTCCAACAGCATGCACAGTCCAAGTCTAGTCTATAGACAACTACACTTGTTGACTGCAGAGAAGAGAGTGAAATTGAAATACCTAGGCAACTTTCATAGGATGCTGAATAGTGAAAGTCCATCTTTTATGTGAAGGATCATTCTTCTGTAGATTTTTCTGTTTCAAACTCCACAATTTTCTGGTCCTGGCTTCCTTGCCTTTCCCAACATTCGTACACACAAAGGGCCAGATGTAGCAAAGCTTTAGCAAGTCGCAAACGGCGAAAATCGCCGTTTGCGAGTCGCTAAAGCCACTTTGCTATGTAGAAATGCATTTTGCGAGTCGGAAACGACTCGCAAAATGCATTTCCGACTCGCAAATAGGAAGGGGTGTTCCCTTCCTATTTGCGACTCGCAATGGTATGCATTTTCATTTGCGACCACGATTGCGGTCGCAAATGAAAGCGCAGTTACCATCCACTTGAAGTGGATGGTAACCCAGGCGCAAATGGGAAGGGGTCCCCATGGGACCCCTTCCCCTTTGTGTCTGGCAAAACAAATAATTTTTCAGGGCAGGCAGTGGTCCAATGGACCACTACCTGCCCTGAAAAATACTGAAACTAAAGGTTTCGTTTTTTTTTTCAAAGTGCAGCTCGTTTTCCTTTAAGGAAAACGGGTTGCACTTTGAAAAAAAAAGACTGCTTTATTTAAAAGCAGTCACGGACATGGTGGTCTGCTGTTCCCAGCAGGCCACCATCCCCGTGAGTGCCCTGAATCGCTATGGGGTCGCAAATTGCGACCCACCTCATTAATATTAATGAGGTGGGTCTTTGCGACCCCATAGCGACTCACAGAAGGTGTCTGAGACACCTTTCTGCATTCCAAATTGCGAGTCGCAATTTGCGAGTATTGCAACTCGCAATTTGGAACCTTGCTACATCTGGCCCAAAGTCCCAGGAAAGCACAATCCAAAACAGGAACTAAATGCTCTGTGGACTGAGGATGGAGCACAAACCTGGAGAACACAGGAGCCAGGGAGACATATTGTGTGATAGCAAAGAAGCCATGAGACATGAAGCATTGCCATTGATCAAAGAAGAGAACTGGGCAATATCAAATTTCTTAGAAAGATAGGGTCTGGCGACAACGGTGTTGTCATACAGACATAAAGATGATTCTGCAAAACCAGGGAACATGGTGATATCCAAGATATGATGGTAAGAAGATGGTGACCAATGGGTACAGAACTGTATGCTCTCAAACTATTATCTAAATTGATTTAAAATAACAGAGTCATTTAAAATATACATATGCAGTATACATGGATTGTTAATGGCTTTTAATTGTGAAAGGCGGGTGGTCACCTCAGGTGCTGTGTTTTCAATATTACTCAATAAAACAAAAATTAAATAAAGTAATCTTGCCTGATCTTAGAGTTATGAACAATTTTAGTACTGTGGATGTGACATTTAATTAATTAGCATTACAGCGTCAAGTCAGCCACAATAATCTTAGTTACTAAATATGTATAACTGTATGTGCTTTTCATGTATATAGATTACCTGACTCTCTGCTTGCCCATATTGCTGGCTCTAGTTGGTCAAAACACCCTCCATAAGCATGTAACTCCTTAGAAGTGAAGTTGGTGGACTGTCACCTGCTACTTTAGCCATGGTGGGTATCAGCAGAATTAAATTGCAGCAACAATTGAGAAGGTCTGCTTCAGTGAATCGTTAGGAGGCCAGTGACCTAAGAGGCCTAAACAATGTGAATGCCAACGTGACAGAATTTCTGTCAATGGACATGTCACTTACATGGTATACGACGCATTCCGTTACAAACCATAACAGAGGGCCACGGATGCTGGAAAATGTATTTACAGACTGCCCTTAGTAGTCCATTGTCCATGACAGACACTTTGGACATCCGCCATGTTTGGTCTGTGATCAATAACCAACATTGTCAGCACAGAGTATGCCTGGCAAAATCACAGACCGGTAATATGTTATTGATGGAAACATACGTTATCTGTAACATTGCTTTCCATCAATAACTAGAACGTATTCAATGCAAACAATAGTTATACACCATCTGCTGTGTAAACTATGTTAACTTTGATGGATTTTCAAAAAATTGAATAAATGAATAAATAACTATACACTATGGGCGTCATTATGACCCTGGTGGTCGGTGTAATAGTGGAGGTATTACTGCCAACAGGCTGGCTGCACATACCTCCACTATCATGACATTGGCGGTTTGGCAAAAGCCAAACCGCCAAGTTAATACAACAACTGCCATGGCTACAGTCGCTGGCCCGGCTGCCGTCACCAGGTCGCCCATGGCATTTTGACCCCACCCACCGCCATGGTGTCTGTGGTTTCTAAACTGCCACTGAAACCATGGTAGTAGGCATGGTTTCCCCCTTCTACTCCCCCACATATCCAAACATACATGCACATACATACACACCCATACACACACGCATACACACATTCACCTACGCATGCATACATTTATACACACTCACAGCAACACTCACAAACATACATCCAGGCACACACACAATCACACGACACAACATACACGTACACACACACTCATGCACACACGCATTACACACGCATGCACGCATTCAAACACAGTCACTCACACACGCACACAGCACCCCCCTCTCCAATCGGAGAACCCGACTTACCTACTTGCAGGTGGTTATCCAGTCAGGAGACGGGACGCAGCACTGCTGCCAGCAGCAGCATCCGCCAGCAAAATACCACCGGCGGTGTTTTGCTGGCGTGACGCTGCACCTTACCGCCGTCATGACCGTAGCCGGAATTCTGCCAGCCTTCTGGCGGTATTCCGGCTACGGTCATAATTCCATGGACAGTTGGTAGCCACGGCGACTGTATGTTGGCCGCCGTCACCGTGGCGGTAGGCGGCATTTGCCGCCAATGTCACAATGAGGCCCTATGTGTCTGATTTAGACATGTGTGTAATTATAATACTTTTGAAATAAGTGCATAAACAGTTTGTGAATCTATATCATTGACAAATTGCACTCATATTGCAGATATGTCCATCAACCACCACTGACAAGAATGAGAAGGATACTTCAAAGCAACAAGCGTGAATATAAACCACATCTAGATTTACAAACCATGCAGGAAAGGCATATCATTAAGAAGTACAGGCTGAACCATGACACAACTGAGACTTTAGCATAAGAATTTCATTCTGAACTTTTGCTGGACATCAGAATTCATACTGCTATCCCACGTATTGTGAACATTATAGCCGTGTTACATTTCTGTGCTGCTGGCTCTTTCCAGTTCATAATGTCTCCAGTGTTGCAGCTAAAATGTTTAGCTGTCCTGAAGCAGATGTTATGCTCAAATTTATGAATGATTTCATCCAATTTCCAAAGGGTAATGTGACATTGAACAATAATTGTGTTAACAAACAACAATATAGTGAAAACACGACACAATAAAATCCTAAACCAATTTAGAAAAATAGAGTACATTTTAATAAATTATTCGACACCAAAACCATCAAAATCTAATTCGTAAAATCGGAGTTATGAATTTTTAAAGCTTAAGGTTAAAAATAGCAAGTCCTGAGTTTTAGAAAATGGCCACCTGTGAACCATTAGCACCACTACCAAGGGTCCAGTAGTGGATGGCGACCTCTTGGAGGTTGAAGACTCACTCAGGCTGGGTCCAGGTGCTGGTTCAAGATGTGGGAAGCCTGTTATGTCCCTTTGGCTCTAAATAGGAGGCCAGCTAAACTAGCACTCTGAGTCACTTTTGAAGTCCTAGGTGCAGATGAAGATTCAAAGCTACAAAGCATAGCTGACCTCCAAAGGTTCAGGGTAGGCTGCAGGTACAAAAGCAGTCCTTCAACTTACGGTGGCAGTCTGGTAGAGTGCACAGCAGGTCACAGCAGCAAGCAGTTCTCCGAGAGTCCTTCTGTAGGTCCAGTAGTGAACTGAGAAGGGTCGGAGAGTCCTATTCAAGTGTGAGTGGGGCTGTGCTTGGTGCCGCCCCCCATCAAGTCAATTAATGGCCTATTCAGGCTAATCCCACTATTGTGTGACTGTCTGGGGTGAATTCATAAAGTCGCAACTGTCAGTTATGCCCAGTCATGTGACCCAAGGCAGGCTACAGGCACAGAGGGCTAATAGCAGGAAAATGCCAACTTTCTAAAAGTGGCATTTTCAAAATTGTAATGATTAATCCGACTTTACCATTAAAGAGTGTTTATCATAGATACCAAACATGGTATATCTAACACCTCTGGTTTAGGAATTACTGCTTATTAAATAATAAGGAATCCCCAATGTTATCTTATGGGCGGGGTAGACCTCACAGTAGTGAAAAAATGAATTTGGGAGTTTTTCAATGCTAGGACATGTAAAACTAAAAAATACATGCCCTACCTTTAATTTCACAGTGACACTGCCCTATGGGCTACTAGAGCCTACCTTAGTGGTGACTGTGGTTCTAAAAATTCTGGACCCATGTAATTTACTTTGCCACAGCAGTACGATTTTAGTATCAAAAGACCGATAATGACTAGTACACTAAGCATGAGCATTTTCGCTCAATTCCAGCAGCGTTTTCACCTCGAAATCGCCATTTTCGTCCTGCACTCGTGGCTCCCATTTTAACACGGCAGCCATTTTTAAAAGTTGCCCTCACATAGGCTTATAATACAGTCAGATTTGATTCCAAGGACACGTACACCTTGATTGACTTTTCTCTGACCTGGGCAAGCTGGAACCATTGCCTCAGGCCAAACCTGTTTGGTCAGTCCCTCTCCCAGTGGCCGAATCAGATAGCATCAAGGCACACCAGGCCATAAAACCCTTATTATCACTCACACACCCTGCCTAACTTGCTCACACCTGCACCTGCTCTTTTCTTCTTCTTACTTTACGAGGGGGAGGTGCCCGTTTTTATTAGGGGTCCACACTTATCTGATGTAAAATACTAGGCCTGGCCGGGTAATTTATTATGGGTTGGATGACATGAAATATAAGGTTTCATCATGACACTGTTTTTTCCTTTGTAGTGAAAACATGTGAATGACCAACCAAAATGTCAAGAATGTTTGCCTGAAGCTTAAAAAACTGTATATAAGGAAACCTGACTTTGCATTGAAACACAGTCTCCTGAGAACATACAAATTGTGCTGTTGTACTTCTAGGACACTTGTCAATTGGTTGCAGCCAATAAATTCGATCTTTGACTTCACCTAGAAGACTCTGAGTTTCTGTAGTCTGAATCAGGAAAGTACCCGAGGTCTTTGGGTGTACCCTGGCACCGCTGGGTTACCGGATCAGTACCGGTTCTGAAAAACCCAGTACCTCATGACTTATATGTAATAAAAGGGGTGTTTAAGGCTTGGCAAGAGGCTATAAATGACAAATTGACATGGCAGTGGGACACTGCCTTCAGGTTGCAAAGGCAGGCCTGGGACCAATGTTAAAGTGCTACGTAAGTAAGTGGCACAAGAGGTGCTGCAAGCCAACTGGTAGGATTTAATTTGCAGACCCTAGGTATATGGTATACCACTTTACAAGGGACTTACATGTAAATTAAATATGTCAATCAGGTATAGGCCAATCAAATCATGTTTTAGGGAGAGATCACAAGCACTTTAACACTCGTGAGCAGTAGTAAAGTGCACAGAGTCCTGAGGCCAACAAGCAAAAATCAAGCAAAAAGTAGGGGAAGGAGGGCAAAAAGTTTGGGTGTGACCCTGTAGAGAGGGCCATTTCCAGCAAACAGGAGCAAGCATACCAAAATAGGAAACATTTTCACTCCATCGATGTGCAGGAGGTTTTCATAGCATATCTCTAGATCTTCAGTATATGTGCAAAATGTCCAGGTTTCAATAATAACTCACTGGTGCTCCACCACAGCTGGATACAGCAACAGTTGGTGGACCTAGAGATAGGATTGACAATATGCGTACTATTGATGGGAGAGAAATCTTGTCTAGGCCAGTTAATTTTCAAACCATTCCATTCCAATTTAAAACTTCTCATGCACAAATACAAAGCCCTACACAGCATAGGACCAGAATACCTGAACAGCTGCATACACTTTCACCAACCCACCAGACACCTATGCTCTGCCTCACTCTCACTTGCACACATTCCCCACACCTGCAAAATCAAAACTGAAGGTCGCTCATACTCTTACATCGCACCTGAGACATGAAACAACCTCCCTCTACAGATGGGAGCCTTCTACTCACTTCTTGAGTTCCGCAAGAAGCTTAAAAGTGGCTATTCGTATAAGCACTTGGGGACCACAAAACTGCACACAAGCCCAAGCGCCTGGATACTCTCTTGGGTGATTAGTGCACTATACAAATCAACATAACAGAACATTAAGACTGGGGATGGACATTACGAGACGATTTGTTTTGACATTATCGCTGCTCCCCAATTTTGAGTGCTCTTAGGGGTGCCTTGGTTATAGCAACATAACCAGTCATTAATTGGGCGTCACGCCTTTGTCAACAAAATTGTTTGTGACAGGCCTTTCTAACACAGGAATAAATACAATGTACTCTGGGAAACATCCACTCAGTGGTTTCTGTGGAATGTCAGGATTTATTTTTTATTTTTTTCATAAAAAAAAGGCAAGTGTGTTTACCTCCTCACATGCCATTTGATTGCTGGATTGATCTCCAGCCTGGGGCTCAGTTACATTGCAGCCAGATTTAGGCTTTTAGAGAGTGGGAAAATCAGCAGTTGAGAACCTTTTTGGATGACCTCTTAAGCATCAGGTCCATTTGTCCATCTCATTTTTCAGTGTCTTCACCATTGTTTTTTGCCCAGAAAAAGGTAGGAGAGCTTCAAGTTTGCATAGTCTATAGAGCCCTCAATTTGTTATGTTCAACAATAGGTATCCTTCACCTTAAGTTCAACCCTGCTAGACCAAGTAAAAAAAGCTGCAATCTTCAGTAAACTAGACCTTAGAGGTGCAGGAGAGTGACCAAATGAGGACTGGGTTCCATATCAAGTTTGATCTTTAAGAGTACTTGGTGATGCCCTTTGGGCTTTGTGAAGTCCCTCTTGTGTACCAAGATTTCATAAATGAGGTTCTGCGAGAATACATTGATATCTGTGCTGTTGTGTCTCTTGATGGCATACTAATGTTTTCTGATTCTTTGGAAGAACATATTACTCATGATAGAAATATTTTGAAAACACTAAGAGGATATCAACTGTTTGCAAAATTGAAGAAGTGCATTGTTCATGTAAAAGAGGTTCAGTTTGTGTGTTTTATTATCTCCTAAATAGTATACAAATGGATATGAAAGAAATGGAAGTCATCAAGCTTTGGAAGTCACCTCAGTCATTAAAGGAAGTGCATAGTTTTGTAGGATTTGCTAATTTCTATCAACTATTCATGAATCCGTTTTCTGCTTTGGTCTCCCCGATTACCAGACTCTTACTGAAAGGGATATTTTTTCAGTGAGATGCAAGGCTGAAACGGCTTTTCAGGTCCTGAAGGAAAGATTTGTCATAGCCCCAACTCTTAGGTGTCCAGATCAAACACAGTCTTTTGTAGAAGAGGCAGAGGCATCTCAAACTGCAGTGGGAGGATTTTATCACAACACCATCCAGTTACTGGACAGCTGCGCCCATTTGCCTATTTCCTACATAAACTTAGTCCTGCTGAAATTAACTATACTGCGGTCATCTTGCTGCTACCTATAAGTGATTATGAGTCCCAGGCTCCTGCTGGGGGAAGAAAAAGGAGTCCACAATCTTTGTGGGATATAGCACTGCCTACCCTCCACGTTGCAGGTCGTCTTGCTGCTATCTACAAGGGACTATGAGTCCCAGGTACCCTGCTACTCTTGTGCTTTCTGGGGAAGGAGAAGGAGCCCACTATCTTCGCGCTATATAGTGAAGCCAGCTTCCCACCATGTGGGATGTGCCTGCATGCCCAGGCATGCCTGGGCAAAGACCAGGCCAAGGCTGGGCCCACCTTAACCCATCTGAGCCAGGAAGAGGCAGAGCAGGGCCACCCCTCTGGCATTCGCCACTATTGGTCACATTACTGGATCCAGGATATAGCAGACTTGTGACGACAATGAATTGGTTAGCCTCTTTTATACTGGAAGAAACATTGATGCTGCTTATTAGTGAACTAAGGTCTATTGGTGTATAAATAGCTACTAGGCTGGCTTAGCTGTCTGTTTGAGCTGATTGGTTTAACTCAACCTGTAGAATTGTTGCCAATTGTGAAATAATGGGGAAGAGGAAAGAGTTCCCTGTTGGTCCGTGGCAGCATGCAGGGAACTGTAAATAGCAAAAGGGCTACCCAACATGGTGCAGGGAATTGCACTATAGATGAGATTGACAACCTTATTAAAGAAGTAGAAACTACCCTCAAGAAGGGGAAGAAGACGGATTGCCCTGACACAGCCCAGGAAATTGCTGGAATATTTGAGAAGGGACATAAAACTGTCAAGTCATCTATGCATACTATAGAGAAAATTTGGACTAACAGAGAGGGGCAAGATACCAATGACAATAACAAGGAAACACAGGATGTTAACGCTGTGAATGATATGAGAAAAACCCAGGGTAATTCAGCTACATGTAATACTATTAGTATTATTGGTAATGGTATTACTCATAATCCTGTGGTACCTTGTTCGAATCACTATAGCCCCCTTGCTGATGGAGTGTCTGCGGCGCTGCAGGCCAGTGAAACACAGGCAGGTACATTATTTAAAATGATAGAGTGTGTTTGTAAACAAAATGTTATTGAACTTAGAGATCTTATTGGGTGGATGGGGGGGGAGAAATTTGTAATTTATGAGCACAAGTTGCTCAACTAATGAACAAGATTGTGAGAGTGGTATTGGCCCAACTGTTAGAGAGTGATGAAGCTTGTAAGGGGGCAAGATTTAATGGAAGAAAGGAATAGGATAAATGGGGAGTGAGCACACAAAGGAATATAGAACCTATGTTCTCACACAATATTCAATGGGAGAGTCTTCAACAGAGTTGGGATCTCATGTACCCCCCTCACCTCCTATACATGGCCCCACCGTGTGCCACAACACATATTATGAAATCAGAAGAGGAATATAGAAGTACTTGTCAGATTCCTAGCTCACAGTCTGTGTAGTGGAGGCATGATGTAACATGGCAGTATTTGGGAACTAGACCATCAAGACTTGGCATAAGCCTGTATAACGAGACCGGTCCATTTGGAAACAACCCTAAAAAACTATACATTGTTAATGCCCCCAGGTTACCTAAGGGAGCCAAGGAGACAATGAGTCGCTAAAAAATAAAGTAATATGCTGGGAAAGGAATTATAGACACTGCTATTCCCTGAAAAGATTGGATCTTTCAGCGGTGAAGCACTGCCCTTTGCAGAATGAGCAGTTTGACTACATAGTCCTAGATTTAAGCAAGGAGGAATATGTAATTGGGCTTGTGAATTCAGATTTTAAAAAACCTCCCCTCAAAGAATTCCCTAATACAATTCAAACTTAACTTGCCAGCTAGGGAGCATTTCCCTCTTAGCCTGGGCAAAATGCCTCTTATTACTCAAGTAAGAGAATCTACAAATGTACCTAATGTGAGATGTCATGATGATGGCCGTAGCTTGAATGACTGACTTGGGAACGGAAATGATGTACCATTAAGGGGACAACAGCAAAAAATGACGTACTTACTCCCACCTTTAACTCAGAAGCAGTCAGATAGGCAGTTAGATAGATATATCAATTTGGGTGGTCTGTCAATGCAAGAAGAGATACAATCAGAACTTATCTCCAGCAGAGTACGGATAATAGAAAGCAGTTTAATCTGATTTCTTGGAATTTAGGAGGAATAAAATCTAAGATGATTGGCCCAGATTGGGGAACTTTTGTCTATAATGTCCGTGGACCACTGGGCCCACAATGCATGGGCGAGGCCCACACTAGATACCTGTCCACAAACAGAGAGAACACTGCAGGGGCATCAGATAGAAATACAACAGGCACCTCAGGGGGAAGGGAAGGGGGGGGGCACCTCAGCCGGATGACTGCACCATGCCAGATCCACTACGGGGCTCCATGCCCATTGATGTATCCTGGGGAGTGCAAAGCCACAGTCTCTCAAGTCTCTACAGTGGGTGGCTTGCCCACTGTACCATCCTGGGGAGTGCAAAGCCACAGTCTCACAAGTCTTTTCAGTGGGTGGTTTGCCCACTGCTTTATCCTGGGGAGTGCAAAGCCACAGTCTCTCAAGTCTCTACAGTGGGTGGTTTGCCCACTGCTTTATCCTGGGGAGTGCAAAGCCACAGTCTCTCAAGTCTCTACAGTGGGTGGTTTGCCCACTGCTTTATCCTGGGGAGTGCAAAGCCACAGTCTCTCAAGTCTCTACAGTGGGTGGCTTGCCCACTGTACATCCTGGGGAGTGCAAAGCCACAGTCTCACAAGTCTTTTCAGTGGGTGGTTTGCCCACTGCATCATCCTGGGGAGTGCAAAGCCACAGTCTCTCAAGTCTCTACAGTGGGTGGCTTGCCCACTGCTTTATCCTGGGGAGTGCAAAGCCACAGTCTCTCAAGTCTCTACAGTGGGTGGTTTGCCAACTGCTTTATCCTGGGGAGTGCAAAGCCACAGTCTCTCAAGTCTCTACAGTGGGTGTCTTGCCCACTGTACCATCCTGGGGAGTGCAAAGCCACAGTCTCACAAGTCTTTTCAGTGGGTGGTTTGCCCACTGCTTCATCCTGGGGAGTGCAAAGCCACAGTCTCTCAAGTGGATGCAGGTCTCCACTGGTTCTGGAGGGTGACTGGTGCCCAGAGTGCTTCATCCTGTGCAGGACAGACGGAGTGGATGCAGTTCTCCACTGGTTCTGGAGGGGGACTGGTGCCCAGAGTGCTTCATCCTGTGCAGGACAGACGGAGTGGATGCAGGTCTCCACTAGTTCTGGAGGGGGACTGGTGCCCAGAGTGCATCACGCTCCCCGTGACGGTCCCAGTTCCGCCACTGTCCCAGCTGCATATGGGCTAACGATGCTTGATTTGGTGGTCTTTGCCCTGTTCAGCGGTCTTCACCGCGGCGGTCTTTGCCCTGTTCAGCGGTGCTTCCCTTTGCTGTCTCTGACCTGTTCAGCGGTGCTTTGCCATGGCGGTCTTTGCCCTGTTCAGCGGTCTTCACCATGGCTGTCTTTGCCCTGTTCAGCGGTGCTTGCCTTTGCTGTCTCTGACCTGTTCAGCGGTGCTTTGCCATGGCAGTCTTTGTCCTGTTCAGCGGTGCTTGACTTAGCTGTCTCTGACCTGTGCAGCAGTGTGTGGCATGATGGTCCCTCAGTGCCCAGCGGGGCTGTGGCTGCTGGGGCCCTCCAGGGCACTGACGCTGGCAGTGGTCTCCGGACCAGTGACGATACTGCTGCCCTCCAGGGCACTGACTCTGGCGGTGGGCTCCGGACCACTGACGATACTGCTGCCCTCCAGGGCACTGACGCTGGCGGTGGTCTCCGGACCACTGACGATACTGCTGCCCTCCAGGGCACTGACTCTGGCGGTGGTCTCCGGACCAGTGACGATACTGCTGCCCTCCAGGGCACTGACTCTGGCGGTGGTCTCCGGACCAGTGACGATACTGCTGGCGGTGGCATCCCGGCCGGCGGGGAGGATGGCGGCCTTCTCCGCCATGCTGCTCTTACCAGACCTTGGAGACCTCTTCTGCCCCTTCACCACCTTGGGAGGAGTCACAGCTGACTCGGCACTCCCCAAGGGACCCTTGTGAGCTATTTTACCGGCAGGAGTCTTCACCCTCTCCCGTCGGGCACTTTCCAACTTAAGGTGCTTTACATGGGGTGGACTGGCAGTGCTTTGGCTACGTGTCACACTGGCTGCCCTGGTGGCTGGTGTACTCCACAGACCTTTAACACGCACCACTGGTACCGGACATTTTTTGGCTGAGGTGCTACTACGGGACCTATGAATTGGAGGGGGGGTGGTGGGAAAGAGGTCAACGTTGCTCAGGAAGAGTCTCTGATGAACACTGGGATGGGTAGCTGGAGGGGGTCTGGGAGTGGAGGAAGAGGAGGTCGTTGTAGGAGGTGTAACTTTAGGTGATTTGGGTGCAGGTGCAGGTACTGGAGGCTGTCGTGAGGTGGATGGATGTTGGGTGTGTGGGTGCCCGCGTTTGTGTACTTTGGGAGGGGGCGTCACAGACACACTGGGAGTGGACACAGGGGACGTGTAAATGGTAGCTGGGGTGGTGTGTGCAGGTGAGCGGGGTGTGGTGCTGGGTGTCCTGGTGCGAGTCCTAGTGCCTGTAGATGTAGTGCATGCAGGTGAGAGTGTAGACAACACTGGGAGGGAGGAGGGAGACGACGAGGAGGGGGACACAGTAGAGGCAGTGGATGTTGCTGTGTCTGTATGTGGGTGATGCTTGTGTGAGTGCCTGTGGGATGTGTGGTGCCTATGTTTGCCAGAGCCACTTTTGGGTGTTGAGGTGTGTACATGCTGGTCTGATGGTGTGCTTGGTATAGGCTGGGGTACCCGGGATTGGGTCTGGGTGGAGGAAGTTGGAGGGGGGAGGCTAGACACAGGGACAATGGCTGCCATCAGTGCTGAGGCCAGAGATTGCAGGGTTCGATGAAGGGCAGCCAGACCAGAATGAATGCCCTCCAGGAATGCATTACTGTGTTGCAACTCCCTTTCTACACCCTGGATGGAATTCACAATGGTAGACTGCCCTCAGTGAGGAGGTCAATGGCCTCCTCACTGAGGGCAGCAGGGGTGACTGGGGTAGGGCCTGAGGTGCCTGGGGAGAAGGTGATGCCCACCCTCCTGTGTGAGCGGGCACAGAGCAAAGGCTGAGGGGCTGCTGGGAGGGCGGTGCTAGTAGGGAGGGTGGCGGCTGTACCTGTAGAAGTGGGGGGCACAGATGATGCCGCCACCACAAGGGAGCTCCCATCGGAGGACGAGTCCGTGTCGCTGGTTGCTGATCCGGTGACCGACGTGAAGCTCCCCTCGCCCTCCGTCCCACTGGTGTATTCAGAGTCTGTGGTTTGGCCCTCCATGGCCATGTGGGATGCAGCTCCCTCGTGCTCCGGTGCCACTGTACCTCCGCCTGATGATGCTGATGCACACAAGAACAGGGAGAGCACAAAAAGGGGTGGGGAAACAGAAGAAAGACAGGTTGAGTGCATGGCTTACCGCTACCGTTGGCGGACAATACAGACACAGCAGCCCCCTGCACTACGCCGTGCTCTTGGCCTCTACAGATGCAATTTCTGGGATATGGCCTACATGGCTATAAGTGTCATCTGTCCACATAGATGACACAGGGGCATGTATACCTGTACTTGGCACTCTGCAGAGGTGGGGTGGGGGGCCACAGGGCCATGCCTTACGAAGGGGCCTAGCCTACGGAACTCGTCCTGGCCTAGGGAAACCCACAGCCCTCCTCCCCCACCCAGACCCCTCCACTGTGCACTAAGTCCGCAGAATGAGAGTGTACTCACCCCCTTGTGTCTGCTGTGATGGCCTCAAGCGCCCATCCAACTCAGGGTAGGCCACCGCCAGGATCCGGAACATCGGGGGGTCATAGTGCGACGGGCACCCCTCCCACGTTGGGAGGCCATCCCCAGCTGAGCCTCCGCCGTCTTCTTGCTCCAGTGGCGAATGTCCTCCCATCTTTTACGGCAGTGGGTGTCCCGTCTCTGGTGGACCCCCAGGGTCCGGACATCCTTGGCGATGGCACGCCAAATGTCCTTCTTCTGGTGGGCGCTGACCTACATGACATGTACAGGGGAAGAAGAGAAGTCATTACCAACTGCACCGTCGAAGTGACTGGCCCCCATCCCTACCCTTGCCAGGTGGGACATGCATCCACAGTCCTTCATGGTCGCAGAACTCTGCCCCCTTCCTACTGACATCCAGCCCTCTCCACCCAGCATAGCCCATACAACGTGCTCCCTGTGTACTTACACGAGCTTCTCCAACTCCTGAGCAGTGAAGGCAGGGGCCCTTTCCCCAGACGCAGCAGCCATTGTCTCTTCCAGACCGAGGTCACTGCAGCACTTGCAGTGTAGGTCCTCTCCTGTCGAAGATCAGGTATCGAGTGATTGAACAGATAGAAAATGGCGGTCACGTCCGCGGCGGTGACGTCCGCGGCAGTGCGTATCATCACCGCCGGCGCAATTCATCATTGGCTCCTGGGACCCATAGGGTCCATTATTAACCAATGCAGCATTGTGCAGCGGTCTACGACCGCCTACCGCGACGGTGTACAACGCCAGCGCAGTTACCTCACATCCCATTGTCCCAGTTTAGAGGTCAGGCAGCCGCCATTTCAGGGGCCCACACGGCTTCATTTACTACTGCATCACACATACCTAGGCCTACACTCAACACACATACAGGAAGAGTTTAGTATTTGGTGTCGTGTTCTGTGTAGCTGTGGGTACATACCTGAGAATTTGTTGACTCTGTGGTCGCTGTTGTCCTTCTTAGGCACCGTCAGCTGGGACATTTGAGGAGATGGCAGAATCCTAAGGTGTACCGACCGCTGGTGGACCTGTTAACAACAGAGGAGCGACATTTGATCATCACCTACAGGTTTGACCGTGCCACAATCCAGGAACTGTGTACCCAGTTGGAGCCAGACCTGATCTCACCAATCCACCATCCCACAGGAATACCCCCTGAAGTGCAGGTGCTATCAGTGCTCCATTTCCTTGCAAGTGGCTCATTTCAAACAACTGTGGCCATGGCATCAGGGATGTCCCAGCCTATGTTTTCCAACGTGTTGTCCAGAGTGTTGTCTGCCCTGCTGAAACACGTAAGGAGCTACATGGTTTTCCCTCAGATGGAGGATTTGGCTACAGTGAAAGGTGACTTCTATGCCCTGAGACATATCCCCAACATCATAGGTGCTATTGATGGCACCCATGTAGCTCTGGTCCCCCCACGCAGGAGTGAACAGGTGTACAGGAACCGGAAGAGTTATCATTCCATGAATGTACAGATGGTATCTTTGGCAGACCAGTACATCTCGCAGGTAAATGCTATGTTCCCTGGCTCAGTGCATGAAGCCTACATCCTGCGGAATAGCAGCATCCCGTATGTGATGGGTCAACTCCAGAGGCACCGTGTGTGGCTATTAGGGGACTCTGGTTACCCCAACCTGTCTTGGCTATTGACCCCAGTGAGGAATCCCAGGACCAGGGCAGAGGAACGCTACAATGAGGCCCATGGGCGGACTAGGAGGGTGATCGAACGCACCTTCGGCCTCCTGAAGGCCAGGTTCAGGTGCCTCCATATGACAGGTGGTTCCCTATTCTACTCACCAAGGAAGGTGTGCCAGATCATCATCGCCTGCTCGATGCTTCACAATCTTGCTTTGCGACGCCAGGTGCCTTTTCTGCAGGAGGATGGTCCAGATGACGGTGTTGTGGCAGCTGTGGAGCCTGTAGAGCCTGTGGACAGTGATGAGGAGGAAGCTGAGGAAGAAGACATAGACAACAGGGAGTCAGTCATACAGCAATATTTCCAGTGACACACAGGTGAGAACAATTTTTTTACTATTACATTCACTTTCACACTTCTACCTCCATCTAGTCTGTCGATTTCAACCAGTATATGGTAACTGAGTTGTACATTTCCATTACGGTTTCACAGGTGTGGTTACCAACGTGTGTCATCTGCTTTCATCCTTCATGGACTTGTGATGTGTGACATAGGTATGTTGGCATTACATTTGAAAACGCATTTTGTCACTGTCATTGCTAATACACATTTTCAAAATCACAGACTGACTCCAGATTGTTTTGTGGTTCAAGGGTGTTTATTGAGGTGCTAATTATTGGAGGGGGTGGCAAAATGGTGATGGGTGATGGTGGAGGAATGTCCATGGCAGAGTCCAGTCTATTAGTCACACAGGTGCACTGCCCATATGGGCATAGGAAGTGGAGCTGAGGCAGTTCCAATCTGGACAGGGTAACAAAGTGAGACAGTGGGAGGACAATCAGGTTGGTCTCATTTCCTGGCGGGGGTCTTGCCATCTTGCTCTGTCCTGTTCCTGGATCTCAGGGACCGCTTGCGGGGTGGTTGTCCGTCTGCAGGGGGTGGGGTGCTGGTGTTTTGGTCCTGTGGTGGGGCGTCCTGTCCACTAGTGCCGGCGGAGGTGGTGGGCAGTTCATCGTCCATGCTAGTGTAAGGGGCCCCTTGGAGCGCCAAGGTGTCCCTCATGGTCGTTTGTATGTCCTTCAGCACCCCTACGATGGTGCCCAGGGTGGAGCTGATGGTTTTGGGCTCATCCCTGAACCCCAAATACTGTTCGTCCTGCAGGCGCTGGGTCTCCTGAAACTTGGCCAGGACCGTAGCCGTCGTCTCCTGGGAGTGGTGGTATGCTCCCATGATGGAGGAGAGGGCCTCGTGGAGAGTGGGTTCCCTTGGCCTGTCCGCCCCCCGTCGCACAGCAGCCCTCCCAGTTCCCCTGTGTTCCTGTGCCTCCCTCCCCTGGACCGTGTGTCCACTACCACTGCCCCCAGGTCCCTGTTGTTGTTGGGGTGGTGGGTTACCCTGGGTTCCCTGCAGTGGTGGACACACCGCTGATTGACGTGTCCTGGGTACGGAGGTATGGGCCCGCTGGGTGGGTGCTGTGCTGGTGTTACCAGAGGGTGGTAGGTCAGTGTTGGGCTGTGCCTGTGCGAAGGGGAACTGACTGTCCTGAGGCCCACGATGGTCCGGGCTGGTCATCTGGATCCAGTTGGCCAGAGCTGCTGTCGTCACTGTGGGCCTCTTCTGTGGGTGGGGTGGAGATGTCTGGACCCTCCTGTGCGGTGACGTTACTTAGTGGTCCTGCAGGGGTATAAGAGCATGATTATTGCATGTGTGTGTGTCATGGTGTGCAATGGGTGGGTGTGCGTGTACCCCAGTGCAAGCATTCCTGTGTGGGGGCTTGTATGATGATGGTTGGGGGGTTGTTATGGGTATGTGCAGTGAGCATGCTTTAGTGCTGGGTGTCCATGCTTAGTTGTGTCATGCAGGGCTTGGTGTTGGGATGTGTGGTTTGTGTTATTAGTACATTAGTGAGGAGTTGTAATGATAGGGGAGGGGGTGAGGGTGGGGGTATGTGATAGCATGCATGCAGGTAGGGTGGGGGATATGATAGTTAAGATTTGACTTACCAGTGTCCATTTCTCCACCGACTCCTCCGAGGCCCTCTGGATGCATGATGGTCAAGACCTGCTCCTCCCATGTTGTTAGTTGTGGGGGAGGAGGTGGGGGTCCGCCGCCAGTCCGCTGAATCGCGATGTTGTGCCTGGAGACCACTGAACGCACCTTCCCCCGTAGGTCGTTCCACCTCTTCCTGATGTCCTCCCGATTTCTTGGGTGCTGTCCCACAGCGTTGACCCTGTCGACGATTCTTCGCCATAGCTCCATCTTCCTGGCTATGGAGGTGTGTTGCACCTGTGCTCCAAATAGCTGTGGCTCTACCCGTAGGATTTCCTCCACCATGACCCTGAGCTCCTCCTCGGAAAACCTGGGGTGTCTTTGGCGTGACATGGGGTGGTGTAGGTGATGTGTGGGGTGGTGTATGTGTTGATGAGTGTGGTGATGTGGGGTGTTTTGTGCATGGATGTTGTATGGGTGATGGTGTTGTGTGCCTCTGTGTGGTGGGGTTGTCTATTGCTGTGCTATCTCTCTGTTACCTTCGTCTCTGATTTTTGGTCGTAGTGGTTTGTGGGTGATGTGGGTGTGTGTTTTATATTGTATTGAGTGTGTGGGAGTGGTGTTTGTATGTGTCTCAGGTGTGTGTAATTCGAATTGTCAAATGTGGCGGTATTTTGGAGATATGTGTGTATTTTGAGCGTGGCGGTGTGTACCGCCAATGGAATACCGCGGATGAAAGACCGCCGTGTGGATTCGTGGGTCGTGATAGCATGGGCGTGTTTCTGTTGGCGTGACGGTGGAGGTTTTGTTTTCGCCAGTTTATCACTGACCTTTGGTGTGGCGGACTTGTGTGGGTGTCTGAATTTCGGCGGATTCCGAGCTGTGGGTCATAATAGCTGTGGTGGAATTCCGCAGCCGCGGCGGTGTATTGGCGGTCTTCTGCACGGCGGTAATCAGCTTTTACCGCCAATGTTGTAATGACCCCCTTTGTCTAGAATACAACGCTCTTAAAACCGAATTTATGACTTTCTAGCTACATAAGCCATTCAGAGGGAAAGTGATCCTTGGTTCTAGGAATCTGGAACATGTCAAATATTTTGACTACCTGGGTGCTAGTCTAGCCAGCAATCTATAATGGGCTGCTCAAATACTGAAAAGCCAGAAGGCTTTATAACAGGTTGAAGCTGCAATTGTTAAGACATTGAACAGATTCAACTTCCACTCAGTTTCCCCAGGTCTTGAAATACACCATGTGAAGGGGCTTGGTACACACTTTATGAGGCAGAAATATGGGGATCTAATCTGACCAAAGGTCTAAAAAAAATAGAAGATAGGTTTATTCCTTTGCTACTGATTATGCCCCAGAGTGCCCCACTTTTTCCGATAGCTTTAGACCCATGACTGAAGAATGTCACTCATCTTGCTGCTCTTAAACCTTTGACTTTTTGTTAAAGCTCTGGATGGGCACATCCCAGATTCCCATTTCAAAGGCAGCTGCTGAGGTCAAAGAGCTTGATAAAATGGGTTTAATACCCTGCTTTAAATATGTTAAGATGTGGCTGTATAAATTAGAGCCTGACCAGGTGAATGCTGATTCAGATGAAGAATAGATATTGGATATACACCCACGGCAGCTGGTTGTCATCACCAGCACATGGCACTTTAACAGGGTGCTTCATTGATGTCAAATACACACTGGTCTTTGAACAGTTTATGGACCGGATAGAACCTCCCCTAGTGAAATCTATATTTGCTTAAATTTAGATATGGGATCTTGCCTGTGAATCCTGTCTCACTCACAAATGCTAGTCACATACTACGTTTTGAAAACACAGGGTAGTTTGTGTTCTCATTATCAAGGTATTTTATGCTGATTAATAATTTTATAATAGCTGATGATTTTAAGTACATGTGTTTTTTACAATGATTAGTTTTTAAGGCTGTTATTAAAGATTATTGCATAGATAAATATTGTTTTAGGACTTCAGGGAAGTCACAGATACATCGTTTATCTTAACAATATCTGATTTTGCTGTAAGTTTAGCATATTAGATGGATATCATTAATTGTTCATCTTTCTTTGTTATAAGGGATGATGAACGTAAACACTTGCATTTTAATGATGGATAGTTTTAAAATAGTTTTAAAATGTACTAATGGCCGATTTTATGCAAAAACATATGCTGTAGTGTCTAATTACTGCATTGTTTGGAGAATGATATGTGCCTTAATGACGGCTAACTTTAAATGCACCGATTGTATGTACAAACTTATGCTCTAGTGCCCGATTACTGCATTGGTTAGAGAATAATATGCATTATAATTAATGTTGTATCCCAAAATTCCATAATGTATTTTACATTGCACATATATTTTACATTGCAGATTTTATATATTGTTCATGTGTGTAAATGTGTTTTATGCAAACACAAGAAGATGATGGACGGAGTGCCGAAACGTTTCAAACACTCACCCCCAGTGAAGAGATTTGGGTTATATCCATTGTTATTTTGTTCACCATGCCACCCCAGTTTGGACACAGCCATATGCAAATCAGTCTTGGCCCTGCTTCCCATGGGAACAGATCAGCCCGAACTGCCAGGCCAGGTCTTCCCTGGACCAGAGACAAGCATATTGGGGTTGGTATCAGGGTATCACCCCTTATCAGTTAGGTTACCTTAAATCCAGTGGGATAGCGAGCAAGGGACCCATATCTGGGCATACCATTGGCCACTGAGAGCGCACATAGCAAACACGACAAGGTGACAGACTGAGTGCCGAAACCTTTCAAACACTCACCCTCAATCTAGACATCTTGATTTAAATCCATTGTTCTTTTGCTGGGGTGGCATGGTTAGCAAAATAACGATGGATTTAACCCAGATCTGTGACTGGGGGTGAGTGCTTGAAGTTTCAGCACTCCGTCCTTCATCCTTTTGCGTTGCCAATGTTTTTTATGGTCATATTTTGACCAAATAAACTAAACTAATTACTAACTACAATGTGGCGGATGGGGAGCTTTTGGCTGTCGAGAATGCATTTGAGGAACAGCACCACTATCTTTTAGGTGCCCAGTAACCATACTCACAATCAGTAGTTTTTAAAGTCTGCAAGAGCCATCAATTAAGATGGAAACAGTTATTTTCCGGCTATGGTTTTGTTATCACTTTTCAGCCCACATGAAAACATGGGAAGGCTGATGGCCATAGCCAAGTGAACAAATGTATGATTCTCCACCTATAATTGCTGTTGCTAAGGTGTTACGGATTGTAACAAATCTAGACTTTCTGAACTTAGTTAGACAAGAGCAAAATACTAAGGAAGATAAAGGAGTCTTAGAGCAACAAGATAGTGAAGAAAAAGATCAGATTGTGGACTAGAGTCACTTTAATAAACTGATGGGTCACTATGGAGGAAAAAGAACCTTAGAACTGCTACATAGATATATTTCTGGTGACACACCATGGTACACAATTTACAACGTTTTGTAGCAACCTATGCTATTTGTGCCAAGGGAAAGAGTGCACGTGTAGCCTTTACTGGGCCACCTAGACCTACTCCTGTTTACCTGCAACCCTGGCATACAGTTTCATTAGACTTCATTGTTGAACTACCTTGCACTGCAGAAGGATTTGTGCTGGTAACTATTGATCACTAAGATGGCACATTTTACACCCTTAAAATGTCTGCTTTCAGCTAAGAGATTAGCAGACTTTTTTTTACAAACTGTAATCTATTTACATGTGGTCCTTTCAGTGCTTAATTCTGATCAAGGTCTAGAGGACTGTGTGTGAGCTTAAAGGGATTTAAGTTAGACTATCATCTAGTCATCACCCTCTAACTGACTGGTAGACTGATAGAGTGAATCAGTGTTTAGAGCAGTATATTAGGTGTCAAACCTTAGAAGACGGCTCCAACTGGGGCATTTATTGTGGGCTTCAGAACTGGCATAAAACAATTCTGTAAATGAGTCTTTGACCTCCCCCCCTTTTTCTGTATACAAAAATGATGAACTGTGAAACTCAAATTTCCTAGACTATACCAGTTGTGCATGATTTCCAGATACCTATACCTAACATACACCAGGCAGCAAAAATAAATTAGAACAATCAAAGGACAAGTACAAGAAAAATACTGATAAACAGAGAACCCCTGAGGAAACTTGTTCAGTTGAAGAGCAGGTGTGGTTGGCCACAAAATATTTGTGTTTTATGGGATGCAATAAATTTCAGACTAAATTTGTGGGATCATTCAAAGTGTGTAAAATAATAAAATCTGTAGTCCTTAACCTATAATTGCCGCCTACCCTAAGTGTGGATCCAGTTTTTCATGTGTCTTTGATTAAGCCTCCAACAGATGGCACATGCTTACGAGCTGTATCACCCCCTGTGGAGGTTGGGAATAGCCCAGAGTATGAGATAAAAGTAATTTGGGATTTAAGTAAAAGGGCATATTTACTATTTTATTGATTGGAAAGGATATGATCCAAAGCATATGCCCTGGGAACCTGTTGGTCACAGGCATGCTCCTTGCCTGGTGCACAGATTTCTTCTTAGATATCCAGCCAAACCCCAAACCAATGGGAGGATTTTGGGAGATGTGCACTGTCAGGATTGCAGCCACACATCCCTGCTTTGGGTGTGTGGTGCAACCACAATGATGGAAATGGGAGGAGGGAGCGAGGCAGGAGATACTGTCTAGCTGTTGCGTGCTCCCCTGCATTGGTCTGCCCTCTCCCGGAAGCCACATTAGCTGTGTCAAGGTTCTGGGTGCAGTAGCACAAAAGCTGCACTCGGGACTCATTTGGATCCTGTAATTCTACCCTCATATACTTACCTTGATTCTTTGCTGTTCCTGTTGATTTGTTTTTGCTGTGATCACGCTGCTGTTTTTCTGGTGAACCTTGAAAGGATCCACATTTATGAAATGATCATTTATGACATCACAGATGACATCTCAAATGAAAATTTGATGACATCACTGACGACATCTCAAATGACATCTCAACTTACAGCATTAATGAGATCACTGATGACATTATCCAATAAGTGTGCTAGTTTGTTTTACAGATTACGTTGTGGCAGATGACTACAATAGTAGTGTTCTACCTAATTTTGTACAGTCTAGGTCCAGCTAATGGTTTTAAGTGTGTCATAGAACATGTCATGAGAGATGTCATATGTGAGGTCATAAGCAGTGCTTGGCGGGGGCGTGAGTTACACTTGGTGCTGCTAACTATAACTGGTGAACTTCTGAACTTTTTTTAAACTTCAGAGCGTTAATATTGTCTCTGAGAGATTCACCTGACTATAACATTACTTTAACGCTTGTTTTTTACAGTGAATTTCTAAGGTTCTTTTAAATTGAAAAACATATTTTTATTACACCTAACTACCTTTGCTTTTTTCAGTGAATTTCTATGGTTGTTTTTAAAGTAAATTACATATTTATGTGTATCTATTTATAGTAGAATGATTTTGTAATATATGTAGTGGTTGGATATTATTTTGTTTAAATAAGATTTTTTGTTGTAACATAACAGGTATGGTGTATTCTTTGCAAAATGTTTAGAAAATATGTGTGTATTCAATATTTCAGTAGAAAATGTGTATTTGCTCAGTTCTTGTAACTCTCATATGGATACATGATACCAGTAATCTATTTTTAAGATACCATTACTCACACGAGAGCCTCTAACCTGTTAACTAAAATGAGTCTTTTCTGAGCTACACCGTGGTTTTATCATAAATATTGTTTTGTACTGTGCCCCTTTTTTTGTTCTTAAAATCACTTGTGAGACTCTCGCAAGATCCAGAGATCCCCATTCTTTGTATCTGGTTCTGACACAGTACACAGTTCCAAGTGTACTTGCTGCCTGTAGCGTGACCTCCATGTGATGTGGACGACGGCGCTATGATCTGCTGTTGAGGTTAATCACCCAGGTAGGTGTGTGTACTTATGGTCAGTTGTGTGCACGACAATGTTGATTTTGGTCTCCTTTGAGGATCAGCAGCAGAGAATGCGTGATAGGTTCCATGGCGACAGCATACGTGTGAGGTTGCCTACGGGTGAGTGTCTCCCTTTATACTGTCCTTTTCTGCCTTCTGAGATGTGGTGGTTGGACCGCCATGCTCACATTGGCAGTGTGCAACCTCGTAATGTGTCTGTTGGAAACACTGTCTCTTCCGGCCTGTTTGTGGTGCCTCCTGGCCATGGGGGTGCCGGCGGAACCGTGGTGGTCTTTGCACCATAGGCCCGCATGGGCCGTAATACGGTGATCCGACTCGGTGATCCGACTGCCAACCTGACAACGGTCGGACCACTGCCATGGCAGTCAATGTACCACCAAACTTGTGATGAGGCCCTAAATATCATTATTACTTTTGTGTTGTAAACAATTAACTATATATCCCATTGCGCCATTTACAAATCCTTGTTCTACATCCAAATTGCATCGTAAAATAACACAACCATTTTTTCACATAAATAAGTATTTTACTGATCCGACTGTTCGTGATACTTATTTTTCCATGTTTAATAATTTAGTAGATAATGTTTTTGGTATAGGAATATTTGCTTTATGATTTTGAAATTAATCTTTGCAAGGTAATAGTATAATGTCTTCATTTTCCATTGATAACATTTCCATATTTAAATCATTACATTTTTTTAGGGTTGACATTAAACAAACAACAGGTTGGCCTTGAAAAAGAAATTGATTACATATCTTCTCTGGCACTTTGAAACCTGGAAATAAAGTGGATATCCTTCTTGTCTGAGGTTTATTTTTGACTCTGTTTGGAACAATTCCTTGCCTAATATCTTTCAACATTTTTCTGTACTGTTGGTCATGTGCCTGTCTTATATTTTGTGTAAGCTCATTATACGAGAAATGTAACCAAATATTAACATTCCCTATACTACCTAAAGAGTTTCTCCTTTCTTTAGCTGTCACAGTTTTAAAAATTGGGTCCCCTTTAACTTAAGTAAGTTGAAGTAGATCGCCAAAAAAATGGCATGTTAACCACCAAAGAGATTATCATGTGCAGTCTTGAAGATTTCTGTCATACATAGATGAAAAAAGCCATCATCAAGTCGGATATCATACTAACCTCATCCATAATTAAAACATGTAGTTTTTTTCAAAACTCTATGAAGTTTTTATGAAGTATTGCTGTTTAGTTTAAAGTATTTCAATTTATTATTGTGCTACACTGCTAATAATAGGGTGGGTGTAATGGGATTCCTTCAATACTATGTGTGGCTAATCCAGTTGGAGCAGTAACTACACATGAAAAGGTTGAATTGGCAATTTTTGTTAGGGTAAGCTGCTATAACTTTATAGGGAAATAAAAACCCTGTTCATGCTGTAGTTCATAATCAATGCTTGTTCAAATTTTCTCAAATATTGCACATTGATCCCATAGAAAGTTCTACCTCACCCATAGCTATTATTCCTTCATTTACAATATTTGGTACCCCACATAGGTCTGCTGGGCGTGCATTCGAAACTTTACTTGTACTTATCATTACATCTTTTGAATGCTGTGTGTGTACACTATTGTGCTCTTATATTTCTTCTGAGTGTTCCTTAGTAATTGTCTGAAACTAGCCTAAATTAGTTTTGTCTGGCATTAATACATCATTTGTTGCTGTGAAGTAATTAATTTTAAAATTCTGGTTACGTTTATTGTTTTCTAACACATATGAACTAGCATCTTGTACTTTTGGAATGCTTAGTAGTTCTTGCCATTTAAAAAAATCTTTTGTTGGAACTCCATTAACTAATACAACTAAAGGTTCTTCTAATTTACAGTATACTCCCACAGTGTCAACGTTTATGTTTAAATCTAATGTTAGAAAAACAACCTTTCCTTTCAGGGCACAGACTAATTCTTGAGCTTGATTTTTCCTGATTTAGGTTGCATTCTAAAACTAGTTTTAAAAAGGATGTAAAATTTGAATTGAGATACTTTCATATAAATTCAAATTTCGTAATTCTGCAGGTATAGGGTCAGTTTCTAAATTATATTAATTTGAACATAAAGGAATAAAGTTGAGGTCAAGTTTACCAAGGCAATAATAACATACAATTTGATTACAACAAACATCATACCTGTTTTCCACAATCAGATACATAGCATATTTTATCTACTTTTCTGTTTTTCCAGTAAATTAATATATATTTTATTTGTTTTCCATAATGTGTGAGTCTACAGCAAATGCACACTTTCTGTGGAATTTCTGCAATGGTTTCCTGGAATAGCAAAATATCCAAATTCTACTCCTTCAACTCCATATTTCTATCATCCATTGTAGTTTCTGTATATAAAATATGTATGGAGTAGTCATCTTCAGACTCCTCACCAAGGTAGTTTAATACTATATGGGTCATTATGACCCTGGTGGTCCTGCCCCACCATGCCGGCGGTGGTGGCCAGACCGCCGACAGCGTGGTGGTGGAAGACCACCAAATTATGACCATCGCAGTGAACTGGTTGCATCCCAGCCTTTTTACCACCTGTACCGCCAGGGGAGTGGGACGGCCTGCGGTATAATGAGTATCCTTACTGCCAGAAATTTCCGTAGTGGCAGCCCTGCCTCAAAATCCCTGGTGGTAAGGATACTGGCGACAGGCATACTAATTCTGGCTCACTACTGGACGTATGTTACCACCAGCCTCCATTATTTGTTAGAGAAATTTAACCAACTCAAACTTTTTTGCCTACCTTATACAATGTAAAAGAAAAAATAGATGTGGGAGTGCTTACATGTGATTCATTGTTAAAATAAAAAAATATGTGTTTTCAGTGCAAAGGCTTTTTCCCAAAATTAACTGAACATATTGTTTATGTTTCCATTTAGCAGTGCAGTGTTTGTAAGAAGGATTACTTCTTAGTAAATTTCCAAGTACTCTGTTTTTAAACTGTTTACGATAGTATTCTCCCTCTTTGTACGACTATACAACAAACGGAAATTCACCTGTTTGTTTTGTAGGTATGTTGTTTACACATACTAACATGTTTCTGTTCATTATTTGCATGTAGAAGCATATTATCAGTGCAAACGTCTCTCCAACTGTGCAAACAAGCAATACTACTCTTATCATTTTCATTTTTGCATCATCCACTTTGTCTTTTTGGAGGCATGATTAGTTTTTCTCTAATTTTCATGTTAAATTTTTACAGACAATATGTTTGAGGTGTCATGGTAACTTTAGTTGTACCTGTATTTAAAAAAGAGAAACAAAAGCAACACAGCTGTTAGTAATAATTACATTCAACTTTAACTAAAACATTAACTGTAGATCTGGCATTGATGTTTTAAAAAATATAATTCCACTTTATTGTTATTTACCATTGATGCAAATAAACACTGGTATTGTTTTCCTAAGAATGGAACGGTTTGAAACAAATAAGTGTATCTCTGAGCTTTACTTGAGCTGCAGTTCTAATACAGAAAAACAAGTAGTGTTAATACTGTCTCAGGAACTCTAGTAATATTGGGCTATATTTGTAGCCTACTGGTAAATTTAATGTAATACCTAGTTCTGTTTCATCCAAATGTTTTGTATAATAAACCATATTATTGGGTATTTTTGTCATGTGACAAAAGTCAGTTTCACATTGACTTTATTTTTCAACAAGCCACCAAGTATATTCCAAATAATTACTGTACTACATTGGTAATAGTATAGTCTATTGGTTTACATGGTCATATGACCTTCACATCTACTGAAATGGCTGCATCTACTATGGAGAGTGTTAAAAGTTTACAGTCTAGCCTTTTTACGAATGGATGGGCTTCTTTAGTACCCTTTGGGCTACATTAGCAGCCAAAAATCATATTGAACCAATCAATCTGTTTCTATCATAACTATATAATGTTACATAGAAGGTAATTGGGAACACCTTACTGCATTTACTGACTGCTTTTTCAAGGTAATTGGTTGTGTTCAAAGAAGATGCTTTGTTTTTGGATCATTGAACACTTTTATTTTGGGCTAGAGTGTATGCTACGAAAAGAGTAATTAAGCATAATTTAGGTATGCGAAATGTTGAAGTCACTTACTATTTGTGAGCATTTCCATTATATGATAATTAATTGTGGAGGTAATGCTATTGGACACCTCACTGGTGCAAAAATGAATTTGAGATGAAAGCAACTTTCAAGTTTTTAATGAGTTTATTTCCTAACAGCTATTTTGTTTGTTCTAATATTTGCCAAAAGATAAAGTAGAAACACTCAGTTCAAAATGCAACAAAGTATGGAAAAAGCACAGACAGATCAACAAATCCATGTCTGCATTTATATGAGTTCACAATATTTTCTCCATATATCATCTAAACATTTTGGGGATCATTCCAACCCTGGCGGTCGGTGATAAAGCGGCGGCCAACCCGCCAACAGGCAGGCGGTAAAAAAAATGGAATTCTGACCCTGGCGGGAACCGCCAACCCAGACCGCCACCTTAACACTCCGACCGCCACGGCGGGACAAACAAACAGCGCGGCGGTCACCGCCAACAGGCAGGCGGCAGACAATGTACCGCCCACCCTATCACAACTCACCAATCCGCCACCTTTTCCGGGGCGGGAGCCCCGCCGATAAAAACACGGCGGAAACAGACTACAAACGGGAAAACGCTCCCCTCTATACACTCCACGAGGACGGAGGACAGCATGGAACCCGAATTGAACATCCTACCTGCACTCGTCTACCTGCTCACCTACCACGAGTACGAACTCCGGCGCAGACGACAACGGTGAGTACCGCACCTACGACACAGGGGAGGGGGGAGGAGGAAGGGTTACGGGCACACACATACACAATACACCCACCCCCCAACTATCTACACACCAATGCAGAGCACCAAGTCAAAGTGACACCACCCAAACCCCCCGGAGTAATGAAAAGATATAATTAAAGTGAGAAACTACATTTATGTATAAAATAGGTTCATTGAAGTCATGGTAAAATAGGAAAATGAATTTAAAAAAATCAAGTTAAAACATTGCGTAACCGATAAATAGAGGCAATAAGTCCTGCACAGTCACTGAAATTTCAACTGTCCGTGGGCCAAAGTGTATCAACACATGGGCAAAGCCCACACAGGAGACCTGAGTCCATTGGAGAGAACACTGCAGGGGCATCAGATGATAAAACTACAGGCACCTCAGGGGGAAGGGACCGCATGAGGTGCCACAGCCACATGAGTCCACGACGCCAGATCCACGAAGGGGCCACCATGCCCGCTGTGCCATCCTGGGGAGTGCAAAGCCACAGTCTCTCAAGTCTCTACAGTGGGTGGCTTGCCCACTGCCATATCCTGGGCAGTGCAAAGCCACAGTCTTTCAAGTCTCTACAGTGGGTGGCTTGCCCACTGTTCAATCCTGGGGAGTGCAAAGCCACAGTCTATCAAGTGGATAACAGTCTCCACAGGCAATGGAGGAGGCAGGGTGGCCCGAGTGCAGCGTGAACAGTAGCTCGACACAGAACCAGCACTGTCATTCGGCCAGCGGTGCTTGAGATGAAGGGCCCAGCAGAGCGGTGCTTGAGACGGCGGGGCCCAGCGGAGCGGTGCTTGAGACGGCGGGCCCAGCGGAGCGGTGCTTGAGACGGCGGGGCCCAGCGGAGCGGTGCTTGGGAGGAAGGGCCCAGCGGAGCGGTGCTTGACAGGAAGGGACCAGCGGAGCGGTGCTTGAGACGGCGGGGCCCAGCGGAACGGTGCTTGAGATGAAGGGCCCAGCGGAGCGGTGCTTGAGATGAAGGGCCCAGCGGAGCGGTGCTTGAGACGGAGGGGCCCAGCGGAGCGGTGCTTGGGAGGAAGGGCCCAGCGGAGCGGTGCTTGACAGGAAGGGCCCAGCGGAGCGGTGCTTGAGACGGCGGGGCCCAGCGGAGCGGTGCTTGAGATGAAGGGCCCAGCGGAGCGGTGCTTGAGATGAAGGGCCCAGCGGAGCGGTGCTTGAGACGGCGGGGCCCAGCGGAGCGGTGCTTGAGATGAAGGGCCCAGCGGAGCGGTGCTTGAGACGGCGGGGCCCAGCGGAGCGGTGCTTGAGACGGCGGGGCCCAGCGGAGCGGTGCTTGAGATGAAGGGCCCAGCGGAGCGGTGCTTGAGATGAAGGGCCCAGCGGAGCGGTGCTTGACAGGAAGGGCCCAGCGGAGCGGTGCTTGACAGGAAGGGCCCAGCGGAGCTGTGCTTGACAGGAAGGGCCCGGCGGAGTGGTGCCTGTCTTCGCGGGGCCCTGTTCAGCGGTGCCTTTCTGGACGGCGGGGCCCTGTTCAGCGGTGCCTTTCTGGACGGCGGGCCCTGTTCAGCGGTGCCTTTCTGGACGGCGGGGCCCTGTTCAGCGGTGCCTTTCTGCACGTCGGGGCCCTGTTCAGCGGTGCCTTTCTGCACGGCGGGGCCCTCTTCAGCGGTGCCTTTCTGGACGGCGGGGCCCTGTTCAGCGGTGCCTTTCTGCACGGCGGGGCCCTGTTCAGCGGTGCCTTTGTGCACGGCGGGGCCCTGTTCAGCGGTGCCCTTCTGGACGGCAGGGCCCTCTTCAGCGGTGCCTTTCTGGACGGCGGGGCCCTCTTCAGCGGTGCTTGTTCTGTAACTCAAGGGAGTCAGACCTGGCCAGGACTCCCTGCTCAGTCGCCCTCCGACCGTGCAGTTGCTGGACCCTTCGGTGACGGTGTCCTGGGCCCTTGGGTGTCCTCACTCACACCCGGCATGGGGCTTGTGGGGCCCTCCTGGTCCGCGCTCCTGCTGGCTGACTTCTCCGCCCTGCTGCCCTTGCCCTCCTTCGATGTGGCTCTCTGGGCCTTGCCTCCCCTGGATGTTGTGGCAGGTGAAGTGGCAGAACTTTGGTCCTTGGGGGCAGCCGTGTCAGGCTTCTCGCGGCGGCCCCTTACTTTACGGGTCCTTTTTCCAGGGGGGGGGCTGGCTGTCCCCTTGCTGCTGACCGATGTATCACTGCTGGCAAAGGGGGGACTCCAAAATCCATGCACTACGGTGACCCTTGAAGCCGGGCTGGTGGTGGCTGAGGCGCTCTTGGGACTCTTAGCAGATGGAGGGGGTGGGTCAGGTGAGGGAAAGAGGTCAAGAGTGGAGAGGTAAACTTTTTTAGGACCAAGGTAAAGGGTAGGTGTAGTGGTTATGGGAGTGGAGGAAGAGGAGGTGGTTGTAGGAGAGTCAGGTGTGCTGTCCTTGGGTGAAGGTGCATGGGCTGGAGGCTGTCGTGAGGTGGCTGGCTGTTGGGTGGGTGGCTGCCTGCGTTTGTGTGTCTTGGAAGAGGGGATGACAGACACAGTGGGAGAGGACACAGGGGACGTGTAAATGGCAGTGGGGGTGGTGACTGCACGTGTGCGGACTGTACTGGAGGGTGTGCTGGTGATGGAAGTACTGGCTGTTGGTGGTGTGCATGCAGGTGTGAGTGGAGATGTCACAGGGAGGGAGGAGGGAGACGAGGAGGAGGGGGACACAGAGGTGGTAGTGGCTGTTGGCATGTCTGCATCTGGGTGTTGCTTGGGTGAATGTTTGTGTGATCTGTGGTGCTTATGTCTGGATGAGCTGCCCTTGGGTGTTGAGGTGTGTGCAGGCTGGTCTGATGGTGTGGATGGGATAGGCTGAGGAACAGGAGACAGAGACAGGGTGGAGGCAGTTAGAAGAGGGAGGCTTGAAACAGGGACAATGGCTGCCGTCAGTGCTGAGGCCAGAGAATTGAACGATCGTTGATGGGCAGCCTGACCCAAATGAATGCCCTCCAGGTATGCATTGCTACGATGCACCTCCCTCTCTACCCCCTGGATGGCATTCAAAAGGGTAGACTGCCCAACAATGATCGTCTGTAGGAGGTCAATGACCTCCTCACTGAGGGCAGCAGGGGTAACAGGGGCAGGGCCTGAGGTGCCTGGGGCGAAGGAGATGCCCGCCTTCTTGGGCGAGCGTGCACGGAGCGAAGGCTGAGGGGCTGCTGGGAGGGCGGAGCTGGTGCGCTGGGTGGCGGCTGTACCTGTAGAGGCGGGGGGCACGGATGTTGCCGCCACCGCTAGGGAGCTCCCATCCGAGGACGTGTCGGTGTCGCTGGTGTCACCACGGGTCCCCGTTGTGAAGCTCCCCTCGCCCTCCGTATCACTGGTGGCCTCGGTGTCTGTGCCATGGCCCACTGGGGCCTTGTGAGTTGCAGCTCCCTCGTGCTCCGGTGCCACTTCTCCTCCGCCTGATGATGCTAATGCACACATGCACAAGAAGATAAAGAAAAAGGGTGGGGGGAGAAATAAAAACAGGTTGAGTGCATGCATTGTCAACACCGTTGGCGGAGAGGACAGACACAGGAGCCTCATGCACTAAGCCGCGCAATCGGGGTACACTACTCAGTAATTGTGACTAGGCCAACAGGTCTAGGGACAACAAACGCGCACATGGGTGATGCAGGACCATGGATAGCTGTACTTGTCACCCTACAGAGGTGGGGGGCGGGGGCACAGGGACATGGCTAAAGGAGAGGACTACATTACAGAAAGCGCCCTGGCCTAATGTCACCCACAGCCCTCCTCCCCCACCCAGGCACCTCCACTGCGCATAAAGATAGCTGAATGTGCTGGTACTCACCCCCTTGTGTCTGCTGTGATGTCCTCACGTGCCCATCCAAATCGGGGTAGGCCACCGCCAGGATCCGGGACATCTGGGGGTCAGGGTATGACTGGCACCCCTCCTCGGTTGGGAGGCCATCCCCAGCAGTGACTCGGCGGTCTTCCTGGTCCCGCGGCGGATGTCCTCCCACCTCTTGCGGCAGTGGGTGCCCCGTCTGTAGTGGACCCCCAGGGTCCGGACTTCCTTGGCGATGGCACGCCAAATGTCGACTTTCTGATGGGCGCTGACCTATTTGACATGTACAGGGTGGAATTGGAAATATCATCATTTTTCCGCATGTTAGATGTGATTGGCCCCCCCTCCCCAACCTTGCCATGTGGCACATGCTCTCATCTGTCGTGCCTTGCACTCGTCATTCTCTCCCCACCCCACCATCTTATATCCACCCCACTCAACACAGGCATAGCCCATTCAACGTGCACACAGTGTACTTACCTGTTGGTCTGGAGGACCGTAGAGTAGCGCATACTGGGGCAGGACCCCATCCACAAGTTTCTCCAACTCTTCTGTAGTGAAGGCAGGGGCCCTTTCCCCAGTCGCAGCAGCCATTGTCTCTTCCAGACCGAGTTCACAGCAGCACTTGCAGTATAGGTCCTCTCCTGTGGATGATCAGGTCTCGAGTGATTAATCAGATAGAAAATGGCGGTCACGCCCGCGGCGGTGCGTACCGCCGCGGTGCGTACCGCGACCGCCGGCGCACCTAGTCATTGGCTCGTGAAACCCATAGGGTTCAATGTTAACCAATGCGGCTTTGCGCCGCGGTCTTCGACCGCCTACCGCCACGGTGTGCCACGCCAGCGCATTGACCTCACATCCCACTGTCACACTTCTCAGGTCAGGCAACCGCCATTTCAAGGGCCCACATGGCTTAATTTCTACTGCGTCACACAGGCCTAGGCCTTGCATTGCCACTCATACAAGCCATTCAATGCATAGCGATTCGTGTACTGTGCAAGCTGTAGTTACGTACCTGTGGGTTGCTTGACTCTGTACTCCATGTTCTCCTTCCTAGGCACCGTCCGCTGGGACTTGCGAGGAGAAGGAGGAATCCTCCCGTGTACCGACCGCTGGTGGACCTGTCGACAATGGAGGAACGTCATATAATACTTCGATACCGACTTGACCGAGCCACTATACATGAACTGTGTGCCCAGCTGGAGCCAGCACTGATGTCCCCCATCCGCCAACCCACAGGAATTCCCCCTCTGGTGCAGGTTCTGTCAGTCCTCCATTTTTTGGCAAGTGGGTCTTTTCAGACAACAGTGGCCATGTCATCAGAGATGTCTCAGCCTATGTTTTCTAAGATTTTGTCCAGAGTGTTGTCTGCCCTGACGAAATACATGCGGAGCTACATTGTTTTCCCTGAGGAGGGTGATTTGGCCACTGTGAAGGGTGACTTCTATGCCCTTGGACATATCCCCAACATCATTGGTGCCATTGATGGGACCCATGTGGCCTTAGTACACCCAAAAGACGATGAGCAGGTGTACAGAAACAGGAAAAATTACCATTCTATGAATGTGCAGGTGGTCTGTTTGGCTGACCAGTACATATCCCATGTAAATGCCAATTTCCCTGGGTCAGTGCATGACGCGTATGTAATGCGAAATAGCAGCATCCCCTATGTGATGGAACAGCTACAGAGACAACGTGTGTGGCTAATAGGTGACTCTGGTTACCCCAACCTGCCGTGGCTACTGACCCCAGTGAGGAATCCCCGGACCAGGGCAGAGGAACGGTACAATGAGGCCCATGGGCGATCTAGGAGGATCATAGAAAGGACCTTCGGGGTCCTGAAGCCCAGGTTTAGGTGCCTGCATATGACAGGTGGATCCCTAATGTACTCACCAAAGAAGGTGTGCCAGATCATCGTGGCCTGCTGTATGCTTCACAATCTTGCATTGCGACGCAAGGTGCCTTTCCTGCAGGAGGATGGTCCAGATGGTGGTGTTGTAGCAGCTGTGGAGCCTGTGGAGAGTGAAGAGGAGGAAGACGACGGGGACGACACGGACAACAGGGACACAGTTATACAACAGTATTTTCAGTAGCACACAGGTAAGAATCCCCCACGCCATTTTACATTTACTTCAGGCCTCCTGCATCTCTACTTTCTGTGTTTCCCCCTAGTTCCTTTCAACTGAATTGTGACTTTCCCTTCCCTTTTCAGAGCTGTATGACCCACTGTGTGACTTCTGCTTTGTTTGCCCATGGAGTAAAGCACATTGACATTGGTATGTTGTCATCACAATGTAACTGAACATTTTTGAACCGTTATGTGTAATACATTTGTTAAGAATACAAGCAGACTCATGATTTTTTAAGTGCAATTAATGATTTATTTAAAGTGCTACATATAGGTCCATGATAGTAAAACGGTGATGGGTGGGGGTGGAGTAATGTCCATGGCAGAGTCCAGTTCTCAGTCGCACAGGTGCATTGTCCATATGCCTGTGGAAGGATGGAGCAGGGGCAGTTCAAGGTTGGACAGGGTGACAATGTGGGACAGTGGAATGACATCAGGGGGTATCTTATGCTGGCAGGGGTCTTGGCATCCTACTCTGTCTTCCTTTGAGATCTCAGGTTCCTCTTGCGGGGTGGTTGATCTTCAGCAGGAGGTGGGGTTCTGGTGGCCTGTCGTTGTGTGGGGGCCTCCTGTCCACTAGCGCCGGCGGTGGTGGTAGGCTGTTCCTGGTCCAGGCTGGTGACAGGGGCCCTTTGGGGTGCCACATGGTCCCGCAATGTGGTGACTATTTGGTTGAGGGCCAGGACGATGTTCCTGAGCTCCTCTCTGTACCCCATGTACCGTTCCTCCTGCTGTGCCTGGATCTCCTGGAACCTGGCCAGTACCATCGCCATCGTCCTGGGAGTGGTGATATGCTCCCATGATGGTGGTGAGGGCCTCTTGGAGAGTCGGTTTCCTGGGCCTGTCCTCCCCCCCCTGTCGCACTGCAGCCCTCCAAGTTGCCCTGTTTCCCCGGGCCTCTGTCCCCTGGACGGTGTGCCCACTACCACTGCCCCCAGGTCCCTGTTGTTGTTGGGGTGTTGGGTCAGCCTGGGTGCCCTGTAGTGGCGGACACACCACTGATTGACCAGTCCTGGAGACAGAGGCATGGGCCCGCTGGGTGGGAGCTGTGCTGATATTCCCAGAGGGGGTTAGATCTGCTGTGGCCTGTGTCTGTGTGTGGGGAACCGACTGTCCAGAGGTCCCTGATGGTCCGGGCTGGTCATCAGGTTCTAGGTCGACAGAGCTGCTGTCCTCACTGGGGGCCTGTTCTGGGGGTGGGATGGACAACTCTGGACCCTCCTGGCCGGTGTGTTGGCGTTCGGGCCCTGCAGGGGTAAAAGAGTATGGTTATTGCTTCTGTGTGTTCCATGGCGTGCGATTTGTGGGTGCCCTTGTCCCCCAGTGCTGGCATTCCCTTGTGGGAGGAGTTGTGAGGGTGGTGTGTGGGGGGGGATGGGTATGTGCAGTGGTCATGCATAGGTGAGGGGTGTCCATGGTTTGTGTTGCCATTCAGGGTTTGGTTTTGGGTTGGGTGGGTTGTGCTGGTGAGACATTGGCAGGGAGGATGTGTGCTGGGGGGTTGGGGGTGAGGGTGGGGGTGTGGGTTGGCATGCTGGTGGTTGGGGGGGGGAGTAGTTGAGATGAGACTTACCAGAGTCCATTCCTCCGCCTACTCCAGCGAGGCCCGCAGGATGCAGGATGTTCAAGACCTCTTGCTCCCATGCAGTGAATTCGGGAGGAGTGGGTGGTGGTCCGCCGCCAGTCTTCTGCACAGCGATGTTGTGTCTTGAGACCATCGACCGTACCTTCCCCCGTAGGTCGTTCCAGCGCTTTCGGATGTCTTCCCGGTTTCTAGGATGCTGTCCCACAGCGTTGACCCTGTCGACGATCCTTTGCCATAGCTCCGCCTTCCTGGCTATTGTGGTGTGTTGCACCTGTGTGCCGAAGAGCTGGGGCTCTACCCTTATTATTTCCTCCACCATGACCCTGAGTTCTTGGTCCGAAAACCTGGGGTGTCTTTGGGGTGCCATGGGGTGGTGTGGATGAGGTGTGGGGTGGTGTTTGTGGTGGTGTGTGGTGATGTGTGCGTAGATGTGGTGTGGTTGATGATGTTGGGTTCCTGTGTGTGTTGGGTTTTTCGATAGCTGTGCTCTCTCTCTCTCTCTCTCGCCTTCTCTCCGAATTTCTAGTAGTGGGGGTTTGTGGGTGATGTGGGTGTGTGTTTTATAGTTGCTTGGATGTGTGGGAGTGGTGCATGTATGTGTATCAGGTGTGTGTATTTCAAATTGTCCAATGTGGCTGTGTTTTGGAGCTGGGTGTGTATTTTGACCGCGGCGGTGTGTACCGCCAATGGAATACCGCGGTTGAATGACCGCCGCGTGGATTCGTGGGTCGTAATGACATGGGTGTGTTTGTGTTGGCGTGGCGGTGGAGGTTTGGTCATCTCCAGTTTTCCGCTGCCCGCTGATGAGGCGGCCTTCCGTGGATGTCGGGTTTTTGGCGGTTTGGCAGTTGGAGGTCAGAATGACCGTGGCGGTTTACCGCGGCCGCGGTGGTATGATGGCGGTCTTCTGACCGGCGGTAAGGGCCTTTTACCGCCGAGGTCAGAATGACCCCCTATATTTTTAATGCTTCCCCATATCATGCAGATGGTGTCCATTTCCTTGCAAGTGGCAATACCATCTTCATTAGTAACATCCGCCAACTGCTACCACAGAATATCTAATTCCAAAATACTCAGTTATAAGAAAAGGCTCTTTTAAGAGCCAATCTAAAAGAAGCTTAAGTGCATATCTGTTAGGGTTTGTACACAGCAAAGAGCATGTCCCCTCTCACTGCACTAGTGGGTTCTGTAATAGCTCCCTTTTAAACTTACTATTCAAAGCCTTTCTTGTTATCTCACCTTCCCCCCCCCCCTAGGCTTCTGTGTATGTTGTTTAATGTGCTGTTTTGTTTACACATTGGGCCTTGCTTTTACCAAGGCTTCTTTAAAACACTCCTCCCTAGGCCATGTGTTAATCCAACTCATTTGCATAATAACTGAAACTCTGCACACCTTTCAAGAACATGTGCAGCATGTGAGGACCACACCCAGCTCTTCAAACCACACCCAGCTCTGCACACCTTCCAAGAACATGTGCAGCATGTGAGGACCACACCCAGCCCTTCAAACCACACCCAGCTCTTCGAACCACACCCAGCCCTGTCTATAAAAGGCATCCCCCGAGCCTCACCCAGTGCTTGTGCTCGTCTACCTCCCGCTTACCTGAGAACAGATCCCTCGGCGCTGGCACTCCTGCTCTTTACAGACTTTCTTTGACTTCAATTGGCGCAGCTGCTGGCTCTTCCTTCTTCCGGTTTCCGGTTCCTCCTTGCCTCAGCCTCTCTCCTACGAGTAACCTGCAAAAGAGAAAGAAGACAAGGTTAGACTGATCAGTATCTCTTGCCAGCAACAAGTAAGTGCAAAACTTTTTATTACCTGAGGGAGCTTTGACGGCAATTTCTGGATTCGTGTATAGACAGTTTGAGGCGAAGTGCCTTCCACGAGCATTGTGATTAAGGCTCTTTGTTGCAGGATTATTTTGCAGGACTTTGTGAAGCGGACATTGTTTTTTTTCATGGAACTTTTGGGAATCGAACAGTGGAAACCATTGACAGCAAGGAAAACAGTAAATCAAGGACTTGCACAAATTACATGCTGTATTTTGATGTAAAAGTACAGTATTTGTTTTATAAAAGATTCTGGAAATATGCGAAAAGTGAGTCTGCTATTGGGAATTTAGGCTTTAGTTATATTATGATGAATGTTTGATATTGGTAATTCTGATAACGGTATTTGTTTAATTTTTTAGAACCTTAACAGTAATAGAAAACACATCCCAGAGCAGTAACACATTCCAAACCTGGAAACTAGAGACCAGGATCCAAGAGGTACTTTTAGAAGAGAATTTCCAATAAATAAAGGGATAGTCAGGAACCCATTTAGGAATAGGTTGCACTTATCTGTTCTTTGTTTATGTTTCATTAGGCACCAGTTTCTACAGAAGTCAGAAAGGGCCGCAGATTTGTGCAGCACTTCAACAGTGGAAACGCAAGAACGGTGTTGTCTCTCTTTTTTTTATTTTATCCACTTCCCCCCTTCCCTTGAGCTTCTGTTCTTGGTGCACTGTTTTAAAAACTAGTGTGCTGGAACAAGCAGTTTCAGGGTGGGGTCGGATTGTCTTCAACCTCCATCAGAACTGAACAAGAACTCAGGTGAGCTGGGCTTTGACAATATCAATACATATGGTTTTTGTAAAAATAGTATTACAGTACTGCTGTTTTTTCTAGAATCCCACGTGGTTGTACTGCAGTACTCCGAAATTTTAAAAAATCATAAATACATTTCCTAACTTTATTGCCTACATATAACACTGATACTAGCCTCTGTCCAATTACAATTATAAAAGTTAAACTCATTTTTCGAAAGCATTTTTCAGCTGTATTTTTAAAAACTCTGAATTTTGTGTGAACAATAACATGGCTGCCACGACGTTTTAGAAAAGTCCACATTAGACAATTAGAGAAACCCTTGTCATCGCTATTTAATAAGATTGTACCGCAGTACCACCACATTCAAAGATATATCCTTGCAGTGGTCTGCTGATGCAGGCTTTGCAGTGCACTTAATTAGGTGGTGTGTTCCCTTACGCGGCCATCGTTCATTACAGTTTCCAGCATAATCATGAGTCATACTCCTAGGGAAAGTTACTAGTTGAATTTATTCAAATTGTCACAAACGATTTGGACAAAAAGTGACCTGTTTCGGTCCTTCTGGGACCTCACTCACAGGATACAAATTCCACAGTCCATCTATTTTATTTGCCTTCAACCATTTTTTCATGTTACTTCCTGCTAACATGGGAATTGTAGTTTCTTGTAAAACAGTGCTCATGCTATGTCAACAAATGTGATATTAAAATGTGGCGAGTGCACATTCTAAAGAGAAATCATGTAATTCATTACATTGTTAGTACAAAATCAACGCAAATGTTTCACATAAAAGTTAATATATTCATTTCCCTCTGCAATGTTTCAGTCCTTATAGTGCACATTAAGAGAGCAAAGCCTTCTGGATCTTGTAGTCCTTCACATGTTCACGTTCTTTTTATTAATGTTTTTTTCTCTTTCATTCTTTTTGTTCTTTGTTAGGGCAATCAAAACTGTCTCTAATGGGGCTTTCTAACCATTTCTGTTGTTTCCATGTCCATACTTACAATGGATGTCCATACTTATTAATGAATGTTTAATTTAAACTTTATCTTCAATTCTTATTGCCCTGTGGTGGGCTAATTTGCAACTGTTTCTAACAGTTACCCCGCTGATTTTTCCTTTTTTCATTCGACCAACTGCTGTAGTGCACCATTTATCAATATGCCACATTGCTGTTTCATCTTTATCTAATTATTGCTTTTCTGTCCTTTGGACAGCTGATACCTTATTTATCACCTTTTGCTATGCACCAATCCCAGCCATTTGCAAAGTTTTTCTTCAAAATATTGCATGTGTGAATTAAGTGAAAGTTACCAAAGTGAAAGAAGTGTCAGTGCCTTGAAATGAGGCAAACATTTGTTCTGGATATTCCCATTTAAAGTTATATATTTTTAACTAAATTTTAATCCACAGCTATTGAATTAATTTCTTAAAAAGTCTCTTCACAATTGTTTATTGATACATTTAATCACATTCAGTTCTGATTATATCTTAAGTTGACTTCATATCCTTTATTTTGAAACACCCATTCTATTCTTAATTGGTTTTCCCATTTCAAATTATTTATTGTTGCCATACTCATTTTCTTCAAGGCTCCTCTCTTATAACGTTTTTACTATTATTGGATGCTCATCTGCCTCCAATGTGTTTCTCCTGTTGAGGATTCTTTTTATTTTATACAATTTCCAGCTTAGTTATGTTACATGGAGTGTATTAATTCATCACGTTTAACCACACTTGCAAAGTCAAAATTTCAAAAGAAATGAATGTGTGTTTCTATTTGCCATTCCGTTTTTTATTGCTTTTTTCTATTGCACCAAATTTATTTATGTATCCTTTATCATTCATGATTATTACTGATTATTCTCCCTTCTTTTCCTCAAATTAGCCTTTACGTAGTTGTTATTCATAGATGGACGTATGGCTCCTCACCCTGATCGAGCTCATGTGGTGTTAGAGTGCGTAGTGATAAAATATAAGAGTATTCTTTTTGTTGCAAGCTCTGATCTCTATCACCTACCTTTTCAGTTTTTTTCCACTCTGACTATGCCATAGAACTTCAATTGGGACCAATCACTTAGATGTTGTTGCACCATATGTTTGGCCACCTCGTTACTTCTGTCTTTATTTTTCGTGGCCCGTACATTTTCCAGGATTTGTTTTTTCTATTTGCAAATAGTGCTTCCAATGTACTGTAAGCCATATGGATGTTCAATCACACAAACCACATATTGACTTTTACATTTGATGTTTTGTCTGATTTTTAATTTTTGATTTTTTGCTTTGATGAATTCCTGTTTGTCAGTTTCCATTGTGCAGACTTTGCACTGATTGCACTACCAACAACCTGGACATTTTAGCCAATTTAGTTTTTTTGTTGTGAGGTGACTGTGCACACGTTTGTGGCTCTTCTGAAGGTTATATAGGGATGACTACTCATTATATTGGCAATAGTTGGATCCAGTTGCAGTAAACCCTAATTATTTATCAAAATGTGGCCTAATTGTTTTGTTTTCACTGAATAGGTTGTAATTAGTCATGTAGTGCCTGTGTCCTTTTTGTTCTTTTTTCTTTTCTCACTTAGAATTAATGTTCTATTCATTTGTTTAATTCTGTTCAGGTCTGTGTTTATTGCATATCTCAGATATTTTCATGATTCAAAACCCTTGATGCTCTCTCTTTTGTGTTTTTCCATTTCACTTATTGAGAGCAATTTCATTTTACCCCCATAAACTCCCCAAACGGGATGCTCCCTTTTATACTTTGTTGATGAAAACTGTCAGTGTGTAATACAGGATTTGTAGCTGTAATTTTCTGATGTAACGTCATTTGAATCACAATCACATCAGCATTTGGTTTGATGGTAATAGTGTATATTTCTCTTGTTTAAGAAATACTCACAAGCCTTCATTCCTATTTCATTCTCTATACTGGTGTACAGGAATACTACATCCATAGTTATCAATTAATATGTTGGTTGCCACGGAGTATCCTGCAGATGTTTCAATAGGTCTCCTATATCTCTAATGTATGAATTGAGATTTTTCACAAAAGGTGCAAGAAAAAAATCTATATTATTTGACAATGGCTCTAGTAGTGAGCCCTTGGCAGATATCATGGGTCTGCCCAGTGGATATTTTGAGTTCTTATGTATTTTAAGCAGAAAATACTTCTTCGCTGTTACTGGATGCTTTATGGTCATATACTTCTGGTCACTCAAGTCAACTGAATTAATATTAACCCAATTTTTTAACTTTGTAACTCTTCTTTATATTTCTGAGTTAGGCTATTATTTAATTTCATGTAACTCTCTCTGTCCCTTAAAAAGGAAGGAGGGTAGGGTCAGCAAGCTAAGCACAGAGGCTAAGCAGGAGGGCAATGATGGGGCATAGAATTGGGCAATGATGGGCAGGAGGAGTGTACAGGGATATCATGCTAAATGGAGGGCAGTAGCAGCCCATCAGACCATGCAGGGCAGGAGAGAGGGGGCTGGTGCATGGACTCAGACAACGAATGGTAGGGGGTAGGTAGATTGGGCATCAAGCTAACTGTTCAGGGCAGACAGGAAGGACAGGGGCAGAACAATGGCCACACAGGACTGTAATAAGGGAGTAGGGGCACCCTGGACAATGGATGGGGAAAAGGAGGGAGGGCAGAAGCTGCAATCTTGATGGGGCAGCACAATGCTTTGCCAGGCGCTGCATCCAACCCACCCCCCACCGTGAATTGAGATGGGCATCTTACTTAACGCTAAAAAAAACTAGAAAATCAATGAAAAAAACAAAGATTACAGGGGTGTTATAGTTAGGAAATAGAATAAAATAACCTTAGAAATTCACTTAAAAATCAATGGTTGCAGGGATGTTATAGTTAGGTTCAGATTTTGCACATCCTAATGTAACTATAAATCATGCCCGCAGATATTATATCACTTGTGACATCTTATATGAGATCATTGATATCATCACTGTAATATTTGCAGTAGCATTATTGATTAGAAAACCGTGCATTCAGAGGGTGCGAGCTATAGTTACCTTAGGGCACAAGTTATAGTTTCTTGAAATAACTCTAACTATAACAGCTGAATTTCCTTGATTTTGTGTGTGTGCAATGAGCAAGAAGCTGAATTCCCCTTATATACCCCTAGACAGGAAGTAGGAAACAGGAAGTAGAAACACCACCATCTTGGATTGGGGAAGAGAGTATAACAATGAATAAAGAACATGCGTCCAAACAAAGAGAAACAATGCATGCTGGGAAGAGAGGAAGTGAACAGCATGCTGGGAAAGGGAAAAGGCATGCATAAAAACACCACCATGTGCAGGTATCCGGCTTTTTCCTGTTGTGACTGGTAAGTGGTGAAGAAGAAGATTTCCTACATGCCAGAATGTTAAGCGCACTAAATGCGCTATGCGCGGCAGGGTCGAGACCCAACTCGGGGTCTCATCTCCTTCCTGCGTCTGCTCTTGCGGCAGAAACAAAAGAATAGGGCGCGGCGAGTGCCGCGACCCCTGGCTGGACTCGCGGCTTCCCCGAGGCCCGCCTGCAAGCCGCGGCTTCCCCCGTGGCTTGCATGCAGGCCGCGGTGTTTACCGAATGCCGCGCCGCGGCGGCCCGTGTTTGCGTCCGCGGCTGCCGCGGCAGTCGCAGCGTGACATGATGTTAACAAAGATGTCATTAGTGCTGTAATTTCTGGGGTAAAAAGCAGTTCATGGTGAGCATCAGTTATAGTTACCTTAGGGCGCGAGTTATAGTTATTTGAAATAACTAACTATAACGTGAATTTCTATGGTTTTGTATGTATAAATGTGAGCTGAACTACAACAACCCTTTAACCTTTGTTTTTTTAAGTGAATTTTCATGTTTTCTTAACTTCTATTTCCTAACTATAACGTCCTTGTAACGTTTGTTTTATTCTGTGAATTTATATATTTTTTTCAACAAAGTAATTTTCATTCCTTTACGTTAATCCAACCACCACCACGCACGGACTTCAGCTGTGTGCAGCAACGGTTGACCTGTGGCTAGACCCTGCAGCCAACCCCTATAACAACTCAACCCCTATAATCACCAAACCCCGTGCTGTGCCAGGACTTTGCTGTGCCCAGCGGGAGCTGTTTGCAGGGCCTGGTCTGCGGCTAACCCCTATAATAACCCAGCTCAATACTCTGCATGGCCTTTGGCCATTTGCAGCATGGGTTGGCTGCAGGTCCACGTGGACCCCTATCTTACCTGATTTTGCTCCTAGGGACCCCATCCCCGAGGGCCTAGCCTTCTAAAATGTATTTTTTTTGGGAGGGGGCAGTGTGACCCCTCTCCCCAGGCCAATCTTGGCCCCGAGGACCCTATCCCAGTGGCCCTGCCCGAGCATTTCATTTGTTTGGGGTAGCGGTGCTGTGCACCCCCCTCCCCAGGCCATTCTCAGCCCGAAGGACTCCATCCCTTGGGCCCTTCCTAAAGAATAATTTTTTGGGGGCAGGGGGCTACACAGTCCCCCTCCTCTGGCTGATCATAGCCCCAAGAAAACCCACCCCCCGGGCCCAGCCTAAACATTTAATTTTTTTTTGGACAGGGGGTGTGTTGCCCTCCTCCCCAGCCCATTTTTGGCCCCAGAGACCCCATCCCTTGGCACCTATCCTAAATAATTAATTGTTTGGGGGAGGGAGGCCCCCCTCTCCAGGCTGATCTTGGCCCTGGGGACCCCATCCCCAGGGTCTGGCATAAACATTACATTTTTGGGGGGAGGAGGGCCTTGCAGCCCCCCCAGACTGATCACAGTGCCAGGGACCCCATCCCTCTGACGCCTGGCCAATCTTGGTCCCAGGTAACCCATCCCCCAGTCTCGACCTAAATATTACATTTTTGGGGGGTTCCTGTGGCCCCCTTCACAAACCGATCTCAGCCCTGGGGACCCCATCCCCTGGGGCCCAGCTTATCTATTTATTTATTTTTTTGGGTAGGGGGGCTACGTGGTCCCCTCCCAAGGGTTGATCTCAGCCCTGGGGATCGCATCTCCAGGGCCCGACCATATGACCTGGGTGCCAGTCACAATTTTGGGGACTGTGGGGGGAGCCTGAAGGCCTCCATGGTCCCAGCCGGCTCCCCACCTTCTGTAGCAGCTGGGATTGCTGTCATAGAGAGGGAACTGCTAAAGTTGTGAGAGCAATGTTTCCTCTGATTCTCTGCCTGCATCTCCGTGGGCAGGGAAACAGAAGAGACCTCCACATGCAGGAAGGGACAGCTGTTTGACAGCTCTCCCTCACTGCGAGTGGAGTGTTTGCTCTGACTTGGCTGGAGCTGTCAAAGCTTCCACCAAGTAAGAGCAAACTGTTATGTCCCAGGGGTGGGAACCCCGGGGCATAGCAGGATCCGGTCCTGGGGGGTGGTGGTCCCCATGGCCACCTGTAGCTCCTCAAAGGGGGCCGCATTGTCCCCCTCCAATGACAAGCCCCTGGAAGGTGGTGGTCCCTGGGGACCAAAACAGACCCCCTATCTATTTTCAAATTAGCCCCTGGGATCTGGCATGCCCAGGTGCTTGTTTTTTTTTTTTTTTTATTCTGCGGATCGATGGATCCACAATGAAACATTTGTTAAAAAATGTTTTTTAAGCCCTGGGAGCCCAGCACCAGAGCTAAGGTGACACAATGCCTGAAAACCTTTTTTATTTAAGCATTCGCACAGTCCCCAGTGTAAATCTTCGACAGATCCATGGATCACGCCGCAAGTCAAAATATCTATATACTCACACAATCACTCAAACACCCACACAGACACACTCACGCCCAGTCACAGACACTCTTGCACCTAATCTCAAACCCAGAGATGCATGCTAAAACTCACTAACATACCCACACAGACACTCTCACACCCACTCACATACCCAGACAGATACACTCACACTCAGTCTGACCTAGACAGACACTCTCACACCTACACAGGCACTCTCAGCCATACTCTCATGCCCAGGCACTCTCATACACAGTGTGAAGCCCAGAGAGACACTCTTAGACCTACTCACACACCCACACAGACATTCTCACACCCAATCACACACCCAGACAGACTCTTTCACACCCACTCTCACATTCAGACTGATACTCTCATACCCAGTCTCACATCCACACAGGCATGCTCACACCCACTCTCACACCCAGACAGACACTCTCACACTCAATCTCACATCCAGAGAGAGACTTTCACACCCACTCACACACCCACACACCAACACAGACCTTCTCACACCCACTCACACACCCAGAGAGACACTCTCACACTCAGTCTCACACCCAGAGAGAAACTCTTACACTCAGTCTCACACCCAGACATACACTCTCACACCCACTCAGACACCCGTACATTCACTCTCACACCCACTCTCACACCCAGAGAGACACTCTCACATGCACTTGCACACCCAGACAGACGCTCTCACACACACTCACTCACCCAGACACACTCTCACACCCACTCACACAACCAGACACTCTCACACCAACTCTTGTACTCAGACAGACACTCTCATACCCAGTCTCACACCCAGAGAGACACGTTCAAGCCCACTCTCACACCCAGGCAGACGCTCTCACATTCATTCTCCCACCCAGAGAGACTCTCACACACACACTCACACACACACTTTCACACCATGACAGACACTCTCACACACTTACACAACCAGACACATTCACACCCATTCACTCACCCAGACACACACTTTCACACTCACTCACACACCCAATCACTCTCACACCCACTCTCACAATCGGACAGACTCTCTCACATCCAGTCTCACACCAGAGAGACAGTCTCACACCCACACAGACACTCTTACACCCACTCACATACCCAGACACCCTCACACCCAGACACTCTCAGAGAGACACTCACTCACACACCCACACACACACCCACACATAAACTCTTACACCCACTCTGACAGCCATACAGATTCTCACACACCCAGAAAAAATACATGCATACCCACTATGACCTAGACAGACACTTTTACATTCATTTGCATAAAACCATTACACAAGCACTGACACATCATTTAGGGCCTGATTCTTACCTTGGCGGTCGACGGAGAGGCGGCGGTCGGACCGCGAACAGACCGGCGGTCCAAAAAATGGCATTCTGACCGCGGCGGTCACCGCCGCAATCGACCGCCACTTCCCCACTCCGACCGCCACGGCGGTCATGACCGACGGGCTGGAGTTCGCACACTCCGGCCCGGCGGTCGACCCAAGACCGCCAACCGTATCATGACCCTGCTTACCGCCGCGGTTTTTGGCGGTCGGGAACCGCCATGCGAACCATGGCGGTAGGCACTATCGGGGCCAGGGAATTCCTTCCCTGGCACTGATAGGGGTCTCCCCCACCCCCCACTGCCCCCCACGAGTCCTCCCCCCACACCCTCCACCCCCCTGCCACCCCCCAGAGGTGGTACGAACCCCCTGCCCCCCCCACCCCGACATGCACATACACGCACCCCGACATGCACGCACCCCCAACATGCACATATGCACACCCCCTACACACACACATACACAACGGGGGCACATACCCGCACACATACATGCCGACATGCGCACCCGCCGAACTACACACATTGCCCAAAGGCACAGCAGCACCCCCCGCCCGCATGCACGCACTTACACACCCCCTCTACACACCCCCATGCACGCACACATCACACAACACCCCCCCACCCCCTCCCCTCACGGACGATCAACTTACCTTGTGCGTTGGTCCTCCGGGAGGCGACGGGAGCCATAGGGACGTGACCGCCAACAGGAGACCGCCAACAGAAGACCGCCACACAGAAATGTGGGTCGTAATTCTGGGGGCGGTGTTCTGCTGGCGTGGCGGTGGAGGTTGACCAGTCTCCACTTTCCCGCCGACCGCCAGTGTGGCTGCTGGCGGTATTCCGGCGGAACGCTCCCAGCGGTCGGAATACGCGCAGCGGCATACCGCCGCGGTCGGCGGTCTTTACCGCGGCGGTAACTCGGCGGTCTTGCAAAAAGACCGCCAAGGTCAGAATCAGGCCCTGAGTGTTGCTGGTGTGTATTGGTTAAGTGTTTTTGGGCCTGATTCTAACTTTGGAGGACGGTGTTAAACCGTCCCAAAAGTGGCGGATATACCACCTACCGTATTACGAGTCCATTATATCCTATGGAACTCGTAATACGGTAGGTGGTATGTCCGCCACTTTTGGGACGGTTTAACACCGTCCTCCAAAGTTAGAATCAGGCCCTTTGTGTTGTGAATCTGTGATGGATCCACAGTTCTGTGAGTTCTGTGACATGGCTGTATTTCACGCTGTTGCTGGAGGTTAAAATGGGGTCCAGTGTGTGTCCTGCAGTGTGTGTAGGACCATGGACGGTCTGGGTAAATCCAAGGCTGCTCATACTGTTGAGGAAGTGTGCAGTTTGTGCAGTGTTGTTGTTGTTGGGATCGTCAATGAGTGTATGTAAGGTGGATCAAAGTGAGTAGCTTGTTCACAAACAGTAAAAGGGAATATAAATGGAGGGCATCTGATAAAACTAAGGAAAAGTACAGTGATCAGTACAGGAGAAATAAAAATGTATAAAGAATAACAAAAGATAGGCATACATCAATATGCAGACTAACACAGCTACTCAAACACTACTGCATGCAATAATACATCAGGCAAACCATCAGTTATACACCGACATACCCAACCATACACTCATGTAAATACTGAGATACCTAAGCACACACTCATACATACCCTAACACACCCAGCCAGACAGTGATGCATATACTGACATACCCAGGCACACAGTAATGCAAACACTAACACACCCAAGCACAAACTGATATATATGCACTGACACACACAGGCGCACAGTGATGGAACACTAACAAGCCCAGGCACAAAGTGATGTATACACTGACACACCCAAACACACGTTGATGCATACACTAAAACACCCAGGCAGACATTGATTCATACACTAACACATGCAGGTACACACTGATGCATACACTGACATACCCAGGCATACATTAATGCATATGCTGACACATCCATGAAGGCACTGATGCATACACTGAGACACCCAGTCACCCACTCTTGTATGCACTCACATTGCTAAGCAGACACAGCTCCACACGTTGAGACACCCAGGCAGACACAAATGGTTTTCCTAACACACCCATGTACATACTGATGCATGCACTGACACACCCAGGATACACTGATGCGTACACTGACACACAAAGGTACACACTGATGTATGCACTAACACACCCAGGCAAACTCTGATCTATACACTAACACACCCGGGTACACACTGATAAATATACTGAGACACCCCTGCATACACTGATGTATACACTGAGACACAGAGGTAGACACTGATGCTTAAACTAGCACACCCAGACAAAAACTGATACATACATGGACAGACTCAGACACACAGTAGTGCATACACTGACACACCCAGGCACACACTTATACATACACTGACACACCCATGCATACACTCATGCATGCACTAACACAGCCTGGCTCACGCTGATTGTCAAGTGTCAAAGTTCTAGTCAACTAAATTCCACAGGAGCAGAAGCTGGACCCAACGCCCCTCCACTGATATCCACACCGACCTTCTTAGAATTGCCAGCGTGAGATATCAACAGGGCGAAAGGGAAAGTGGATAGAGAAAGAAGAGAGACTGTCTTGAGGGGAAACTTCACTTCTATTCTTTCTGTTTTTTTCTCCAACTGACCTTTGTAACCAGTTACCCCAATTAAGCAAGACTTGCGCTCCTCTCTTATTGGTAATATTTTGTCGCTTAGCTAGAATGGGTTTTCGAATATACAGCGACAATGAGTCTTTTCTAATTGTTCTTGTTGTATTTGACTGAAAGGGTGGTTTTCAATCTTTTCACTGTGCTATCATGGTAGCTTCCTGAATTGCTAAATATAATATAATATAATATGATATAATATAATATAATATAATATAATATATATATATATATATATATATATATATATATATATATATATATATATATATATATATATATAAGTCCAGCACACTACTATTGCAAGGAAAATGGAAACGTGGCAAAGGATAGTCGACAGAGTGAATTCTGTAGGCCCCACCCCGCGCACAAGGGACAACATCAGGAAGAGGTAGAACGACATCAGGGGGAAGGTCTGCTCCATGGCATCCAGGCACTATCTGCATGTCCAGAAGACTGGCAGTGCCCCCCCCCTCCTCCCTTACAACTCACATCCTGGGAGGAGAAGGGCTTGGTCATTCTGCAGACTGAGGGCTTGACAGGAATACCTGGGGGAATAGAGTCAGGTACGTGGCAACAATAAAAACGGCACTGAAATGTATTGGCATGCATGCTCACTGCTCATCTTCTGCCACCCTCACTGTCGCCCCACTCAAAAGTTCAGTGTACATCTGTCCACCGAGCCCGGCCTGGCCTCCAACATGTGAGCTAGACTCACCTTGTGGAACTACATCTCTGTATAGTGGGTGTAGTACAGAGATTGACAGCACTACAAATCCGAGAAGGCACTGTTCCAACATCATTAAAACCAGAACAGTGTAGCCTACTCAAATTTAACATTTAGTACAAACTCCACATTGGAGTGTACTCACCTGAGGAGATGGCATCTGTACAGTCTGTAGGCACTGACAGCAATGCTAAGGACAGGAGGCCTGCTACTCTCACTCTACTCAGCCACAACAACACTGTTCTCTGCCACTATGTCCCTCCTTCCTCTACTCAACCATTAAACTGTACTCACCTGAGAGGATGGCATATGCATAGTATGTCTGTAGGGCAGGCACTGACAGCACTGCTAAGGCCAGTAGGCATTGTATACCCAATTCCAAACATCAGCCCACTGTGCATCTGTTCAGGTATCCTTGAATGTGAACTTGCAATGGAACTGTACTCACCTGAAAGGATGACCCATGTATATTGTGTGTACATATTGACGATGCGTATCCAAGGAGGACCTGTCCCTGTAACTCCAGGAACCAGGCCAGGGTCCAGATCACAATGTGCATCTGACTGTGAACTCACAGGTGAAGTTTACCACCTGGGAGGGACCAAGATACAGATCATGGTACACTCTGTGATGTGGCCAATGCCAAGTTGCTAAAGTTGTGGATAGGAAGGACAGCTCAAACCGTCTGCCAAAAAACATTAACAACAGATCAAAGGCACCTAAATGCATCATCTGAACAGTATTGGCTGCAGACATATTCACAAAGCACTGACCACATGATGAAACGTATCATATATATAACAAGGTTCTGGATCTGCCCGCATGACAGTCAACTAGGTCTTAAGCTGACCCAAACCACATCCTGCCAAGCCACTTTTTTTACTACACTGCTGGCAAGATATAAGTCTATGACCATCCCTCCAAGTGCTAATAAACTCAGATATCCTGAAGCTAGTTGACTGAAATTTAATTGGTTTGTTACCCAAATGTCAGGTCGAAACATAAGGCAAATCGGCAAATCCAACGTGCACATGATCTTAGTCAAATGTCACTGTTAACTATTGGAGGTAGATGTCACAATACAGCCTGAAACATTCTGTCTCAACAACACATCAACAGTTCTACCTGCCACTAGGAACACAGAGACCACTCAAGAGACTGCCACTACCCCCATGGATGAAGCCCTCAGTGAGGACAACACTCCTGGACGTGTGGCCATTGAAGACGGTTCTGGCCCATCCGGGAAACCTGGTCAGATGACACCTGTCAGTCTCATCGTGACCACATCAACTATTCCGAGCCCGGTTGCGTCAACATCTCAGGAACAGTCACCCCCAAACCTGTGTCCCAAGGACAGTGACAACAATCTTGAGTCCCCCAGACAAGGATCCTGAGTCACAACAAGACACCTCCGAAAATGTTAGTCCTGGAACCAGTAGTAGGGGGAATCTGCAGAAGGGCGCAGGCACGTCGGTTTAGGGTGCTTGGGAGGTATGGTGTGGGCCGGTGGCACATGGCTGCTAAGGATGATTCTGGCTAGTTCACCATCACCCAAGTCTTGGAGAGCATACCAACATTCCCAAGGTGTGATGGGTCAGGCACTTAACGAACTCAGGGAGATCAAGGAGCTACAGAGGGACTTCCATTGGGAAATTGGTGAACAGTGGGAGACCCACAACATTAACATGACCTCCCTAACAGGGGTGCTGAGAGACATCAACACCACCCTAGGCATGGATCGTCACAAAGAATAAGACCCCTTCCATTGCCCAGTCTATTTCTACATCTGTGGCAGTCACTGGAAGGGAGGCCCTGCCAGAGGAAGGACCTGCCTCAGACACCCCTGCCTCTGTAGCTGAAGAACCCCTCACCCCCCACAAGCAGGGACGTCCACCCAAGACTTCTGGAGGTGCAGATGGCAAGACACAAACCACTGCCAGGAAGTGAGTGATTCCTGATGAAACTCCTCTGTATGCCACCGATTCACTCTTTTGACTGTTCTCCAAACACATTCCATTTTCCATGCTAGTAGGATACTGGACTTTGGACTTCAAATCTTGTGGCATCTATCATAATAATTTCATCCACCATGACTGATTCCTTCCCTGTCAATGTATTTTTTAGAGTTTGACCTTTGTTTTGTGTGCACATGTAAATAAACACACCAGCACTAAAACAATGCCTACCAGTCTTTTGTAATCATTTTGAGAATTTGAATGTTAAATCCATGTGATGCCAATGATGAATACATAAGATGGTAGCAGAAGGATGGATTTGTCACAGGTAGTGGCATGCAGAAGGTTACTACTAACACAATGACACATGTGACTAGTCACACCAAACATTTTATTGAACTGTACAGCACATAGCCTGCCAAAATGACTGGGCTGTCATAGACAGGAATGGCAGAACTATGTTGAGTCAGGCTAGATATCTAAAGGTACTGTCCACCAGACCACAGAAGAAAGGGCTATGTCAGACCTTGTCCCATAGAATAGGCTACCACATTAGTGGATGTTGTCACCAGCTTGAGCCTTATCACACAAAATCAGGTTTACCAACTTAACATCAGCCATGACACAGAGAGAGGGCAGTACAACAGTCCCTAATCATAGGTCCATCCTATTACAACGAACAAGCATCTGGTGGCATGATACAAACCTATGTCAGTGTTGTGTACAGGCACAGTGGCCTACAATGAGGAAACACTTTGACAGTTACATACAGGTATACAGGATCATTGTCAACGTAATGTGAAGGGAGAATGCATGGATTGCATTGGATGACAACATGATCACAAACATGAGAAAATTGGATCAATACATCACATCAAACAAGTGTATTGTGCACTTCATTAATCCATTCACCCACTGTCATAGCTGCTTTTGGCAAAGGATATTTACTCCTGAAATGTGTGACCAACAATACCTGGATCAATCCAAATCCAATTCGGATATCAGAACAGCAACAGCTATATGCCAATGTCACAACTCTGAAATGCCCACATAAGGATGGCATGGTGAATAGACCTGAATGAAACACAATGCTAGGAGTTTAGGCAGGAAATATACATACATATGACAATAGCCTCATCTTAGACTCCAGTAGATCCTTTCACATTTCCATGAGACTGACACAAACAAAGAAGATAATGATGGTCTTAGCTTATTTTCAGCCAGAATTTGCAATCACACATTGGCTGTACACTGCATGGCGGGAGATCCTCTGTCCATTGTGAAAACCATGCCCTAGTCAACACATCCTGTCAACTACAGTTTACTATACAGTCCCCGGAATCACATATGACCACACACTTACACTCAAGTAAAGTAGTGATTGGTGAGCTCTGCCCACAAGTCTTCATCTTCCTCCTCATCACTGCCATCCTCACTTGGCATATCAGGATTCTCACCTGGTGGCACTGCTAGCTCCCCCTCATCTGGTATATATGGGATGTTCCTCCTCAGGGCAATGTTGTTGAGCATGCAGCAGGCCACTATGATCATACATACATTTTTGGGTGAGTAGAGGAGGGCTCCACTATTCTTGTCTATGCTCCTGAATCTGGCTTTCTGGAGCCCAAAAGCCCACGCCACAATATGACATACTCTTCCATGGACATCGTTGAAGAGGACTTTCCCTGGCATAGTTGGGTTCCTCAGCAGAGTATGCAGAGTCCCCTGTAATGGAACGGGACATATGTGCAACAATTATTCCCTCCCAGTGTTTCTTCTGCAGCACAAATTTGATGCAACCACACATGACATATGTGACTTACCAACCAGCCAGGTCCTCTCTGGATACAGTTGTAACATCAGCTGTGGAATTGCGATGTTCCGCATGATAAAGGCATCATGGACTGAACCTGGATAACGGGCACAAGACCTGTGAATTGTAGAGGTCTGCCAAACAAACAACTTGGACATTGATGGAATGGACGTTTTTCCTGTTCTGATAGACTTGTTCATTGGCATGCGGTGGAACCAAGTTAACATGTGCACCATCAATAGCTCCCACCACATGTGGGATGTGTGCCAAACCATAGAAGTCAGGCTTCACATGTGTGAAATCCTCATGTTGAGGAAACCAGATATAGCTATCCAGGTGTTTCAACACTGCTGAGAGTACATCCTTCAATACGAGACTGAACATAGGCTAGACGTCATAATAGCGGGAGGCGTTTGAAACTGCGGCAGACACAGCCATAGGTTAACATTGTTACCAGTGGCGCTCTTGGCCCAATGGATGTGGTCCAGCGGTGATACCCACATACTTAGCAGACGTGACTACCATGTTCTGAGTAATCCCTCAATTACTCCTGACACTGCTGCCAGAAAGACCTCCACAACCTGAGCTGCTATGCACCGCCTCTAGGAGCAATAATGCTACTTCCAACAGGTGACAGGGCCCCTGCCTTCTCCCCCGAGGAGCTGGAGAAGCTGGTGGAGGAGGTCCTATCCCTGTAGAAACAGCTCTATGGTGCACCAGAGGGGCAGGTAGGTGCCTTATGTCCACTTTTTCCCCTGTACTTCAACATATACTCCCTCCTCACAGGCTAGATTCTGCCCATGTGTGCCAAAAATTGTAGTAAAAGCCATGAAGCAGCAGTCACTGTGGCCACAGAATTGTGTTGTGTCTCATTCTTTTTTAACTCTTTGTCAGAATGCCAGGGCATATCCCACAAGATGTCAGTTGACCAACCGAGTTAGTGGAGCGCCCGAGCAGGGTGATAGTTTGGTCTGCAGATTGGGAAATGTTTGTAGTCTTGTCCATGTACTCAGTGACTAGTATGTGCCACACTTGGGCATTTTGGACTAAACAAGATAGTTCATTGCAATGTGTACTGACATGTATGTGACTCTGCCATATTGTATGTGATCTGGGGACATAGTTTCCTGTCTTGTGTTTGTGCAGAATTCCTGCTTGTCCCATTACCAGGTAATTGTGTTGGGTACTGACTGCTCCCCTTGCCAATTAGGGATGAACCATGTGTCAAACAGTATTTGGGAGATTGTTTGTATTGGCATGTCATGTGTATCTAACTGGTGTACCTTGCCTTCTGAACCTGAGACCTAGTACAAACCTTGGGAAAATTCACAAACCACTTACTTTGCAGGGTCCAAAAATGGTTGTGTCCACTCCTCATCGGACAAAAGTTAATTGTATTGTGGATCACTGTCCTCTACTATGTGTCTGGGCATGTGCATGTAGACATCTGATGCCCAAAAGAAAATTATCCTCAGTATATGATGGTTACAGGTGCCTCACTACTGTCTGTGCTCTGTTAGTACCCATCATATATGTGACATGGCTTACCAGGATAATTGTTTGCAGATGTAGCAAACCACTTTCCCTTTGTATGTGGGAAATGTCCATTGACATGAATCATATCCCATGACTGTTGCCAACATTAATTGTTCCCACATGTCAACATGTGTCCTTTTCCCTTTAGGAAATGTTCATTATCTGAAATTTCAGGCATGTCCTAGCCATGTTGATAGTATGATGTCTGTATCCCCTTACATACACGTGCTAGGAAAACTGTTAGTGGAATTGTACATTTACAATGGTGGCACATTCCATGTTGTGTCACAGACAGGAGTATGTTGGAACTGTGTATTGACTGACAGATACCTTCATGCATCATAGTATGACATTTGGAATGTAGAACTGTTGTAGAAATGAGGGATATGACATGTGGCCCAAGATTGTGGGACCAATCTGTGTTTATCTATACCCTTCATGTGGCATCATGTTGAAGAGTTTACTGCACATATGTATTGATTGAGGATTGTTCCCTGAATGTTGTCATGCCATGGAGTATCTTGTATTGATGTTGACATCACATGTGTTTGGGTTCATGCATTCATCCACAAATAGCTACCATGTTTGGCACGTCTAAGATGCGGGTAGTGATTTTGCTTCTAATTGGACAAAAAGTTAGAGTCCTTCTATTTGTGACTGTGTGTTCTGTGTCTCTACAATATTCAAGGGACAGATGTGTACTACTGACACACTCAGATGTTGTCATTGTCATGGGTGTCAGACATTGGTAGTGACTATCCTGGGGATTACTAATTCTTTGATGTGTGCATCCTTGAGACAGTACTCCCTGATATATTGAACCTGACATCAATGGTGTCCCTTTCATTGACACATGTGAGACCTCTATGTGTGACACTGATAGTACCTCCTTGACTCTATTGTGGTAGGTGTCACTTGTAGATCTGTACATTGTTGACACGTGCCCATTATGACATGGGTATTTCCATTTCAAATACTCCAGGATATTGCACTTTTGTATCAGAGTCAGCTTGGTGTCATTGGCTAAATTGTTGGAACATCATGGAAGTGAAAAATGGATGTGTGTAGTGGCTTGTGTGTTAAAAATAGGTGTGTAATTTACAATAGGATAATTTTGTTGGCTACAAGTTAACTGGATTCTGCTGTATGTGGCACAGCATTGGGGATGGAGAGGTCACCTAGTTGTAATATGGTTGTGTGGTTTGCCAGACTTCATCCATGAAATTATTATAGTCTGACATCCTGATTTTCTTGTGGGTAACTTTGGGCAACTTTGGGAAACCCAGATAGCATGCAAGCATATTTTATGGCACATGTATGTGTCACTTAGGTGTAAGTTTTTGCTGAGGTCTACTTTACCTGATGGTATTCTTTGTCACTCAGAGTTGTGGTTGAAGTGTCCTCAGGTACAAGTTGTGACCCTATTTCTCTTCATTTTTGCAGCATCAACACTTGCAAGCAAAGGAGATGGGGCACAGCCGAGTGGAGAAGCATCTGACCACAGGACCTTGGGTCAAGATACCACCGACACAGAGGGACCCAGTGGCCTGGAGGGCGAGGGGAGTGCCACGGAGAAGAGCGAACATTCGTCATCATCATCGGATTCCTCCTCCAGTGGCTAATCCCTAGTGGTGACGGCCCATTGGGACCCCCCCAGTACCATCCTTGTACACCATCCCCCATTCTATCACCACCCTCCCTGTTGCTCCCCACCCAGTTGGCTGTGCCCGCTCACCCAGGAGGGTGGGCGTCTCCTTTGCCACAGGCACATCTGCCCCAGCCCCTGTTAGCCATGCAACCCTCAGTGAGGAGGCTATTGACCTCCTGAGAAATATCTCTGTGGGTCAGTACACCATGGTGAATTCCATCCAGGGATTGGCAGGTCAATTTCAACATACCAATGTTTTCCTGGAAGGCATTCATAGTGCAGTGGCTGCCCTCCAGACATATTTTCATGCTCTGGCCTTCCGTCCCCCCTCCACCCTCCTCTTCCCAGTCCAAATCCCCCTTCCCCTACCTACCCAAAGCACACAAACAGATCCTCAGGCATCCACCTTAACAGACAAAGGTAGCACACACAAACACAAGCACCACACGACACACCACTGGCACACACACACAAAATATTCACTTGCAGACACAACAACAGTCACTACTTTCCCTGAGATCCCCACCACCCTCAGCATCAAACACATGACATCAAGCTTACCTACAGACACCACCACAACAGTTACAGACACAGCCACCACACCCATCCTACCCACAAACACCACACCAGCAGACCCGCAAACATCCACCCCAGACACCACACCTGCAGACACCACAGCTACAGACACACCTACATCCAGCACATCCACCATACCTGCAGTCACTACCCCAACAGACAGCAATGACACATGACATCCCCCAGCACCACCACATCCCCTAAGCCCAAGACACATAAAATCCCTCACTCACCCACCTAACAAACACCCACAACCCACAAGCATACCTCTAATAAGCATGCTCCCAAGACATCCACAACTACACGTCAGACAACCACTCCCTCAACCTCCAAATCCTGACCCCCTTCTGATGACCGTCTCCACATGTTCAAAAAATGTTTTCTTTGTGACCTTCGCCTTACCCCGGTCCTCCCCACGTACTACACCCAAAAGGTACTCATCCATCCCCAAGGCCATCCCTTCCAACTCCAAGGCCTTCCCAGCCGCCCTGCAAAGACCCATACCCCCTGCAGAAAAAGCCCCCCTTCCCAAGTCCACAAGAAACTCTGGTTCCACCCCTGTTAAATCCCTGAGATGCCTGCCTGCCCCCTTGATGTCCCTTACTGTGGAGTTTACATAGCTGTTGGGAGTCAAGTAGGAGCACAACACTGTGCCATGATTTGGAGTTTTATTGGACTGGCCAATGGCCTTTATACATTGTTATTGCCATAACTGTTGCTGGTGACATTAAAGTCAAAGAGTTGATTTTGTTGGGTAGAACTTTGTCCTGGAATTCCTTTCCTAGGTTGATGTTGTTCCTGAGTGACTTTGGTTGTATGCCTCCAGTTGTGTGGTTTTTATGCTAGCTTGCTGCTCCATGTGGTGTTGTCTGCAGTATGTGAGTGTGTGTGCAGTGCTTTTGTCCCCCAAGGGAAGGGTATATGTTGTGTGTAAGATCTCTGTATGTATATGCAATGTTGTGCCCTCTTTGGTATAATAAGTATATATTTTTGTGTTGTCCAATGTGGGCATGTATGGTGTTGGACTTTCCCCCTGATGTGGCTATGCATACATGTGATGTGTGTATTCTTGAGTTTTGTTTTTGCAGACTTGGGGTGTGTTAAGATGTGCTAGGTTGCTTGGTACTTGGGTGTGCATGTATTCATTTAGGTCTGTGTCCCTTGCAGCTAGTTCATGTAGAGGTATGCCCCATGGTATTGAAGTTGTATGTGCTTTGTTGACTTGCCGTTTCCCATTGTGTAGCTGTGCATGATATTTGGTTTTGATATTCTTTGTCCCTGCGATCCATGCAGGGCATATTCCTATGCACATGTTGTTTGGGGAGCCTATTCAACCTGACATGTGTCCCAGTGCAGCCTCCTTCCATGGATGCTCCTGATGCTCCCATCTCTGCTGTGCAGGTATTGTTGGTATAGTGCACTTTGTCTATTTTATCTCTTTATCTGTCTGTCTATTGTGTATGCCATTGCGCTTCCATTGTGGTGTGATGTGTGTGTTGTGTGCATCCATTGTAGCGTTCTTTCTTGGTGGTGTTGTATGTATTCCATGCAACATGGATCAATATGTGTTGTATGTGTGGACAGAAAGTGTTGAATGTGAGTGTGTGATTTGTATTTGTATATGTGCTGTAGGTGTGACGTTGCTGTGTGTGATTTTGTTGTGTAGCCTTCAGCGTACTTGTGCCTGGGCTGTGTGGCCATGTGTATTTGTGTATTGTTGCAGTGCAGAGGGAGTGTGCAGGCCAAAGTGTGCGTATTGTGAGTGTGTAGGTGTCTGTGTTGCTGGATGTCAGTGAGTGTGTGTGGTTTGAGACATGTACCTGCTGCCTGTAGCATCCCCCCCTATGATGTGCTTGACTGCACTACAAGCTGTTTCTAAGGTTAATGATACAGGTAGGTGTGTGTAGTTATGGTTGCTGACGTTCACGGTGGCGTTTTGTTAGCTTTCGGCGAGCATGAGATGCGGCATGACATTTGTGAAGGGCTCCATGACAGCTCCGGATGTGTGCAGTTGTCTGCAGGGGAGTGTGTCCCTTTATACTATCTGTTTCCGCCAGCTTCTCCCTGGTGGTTGGACAGCCACAGTCACATTGGGGATGTGCAACCTTGTAATGGCTCTGGTGGAAACACAGGCTCCAGGGGTCTGTTTGTGCTTTTGGGTGACTGTGGTGGTCTGTACTGGCTGATAGTGGCGGAGGACCACTGCCACTCTTCTGTTTCTATGACAGCTATACTCATAATACGGTGGTCTGTTCCACCAGCCCATTGGCGGTCGGACTGTCAACATTGCGGTCACGGGACCGCCAAACTCTTAATCAGGCCCTAAATTCTGCAAAAAACAAATATAGACTATCTTTATATAATTTCAAAAATGTTCACTCCCAAGACATTATTCAAAACAAAGGTAATGTATAGTTAAAATATTTTTTTAAATATTTACCAAATCTGTAGGACCCGAAATTTCAGATACATCCCGATGAAGTGATCGGAACAAAAACCACAGAGTATGTTCCGCCTATGTTTGGGGTACTGAGGAGGCACCACAGATCCGAAAAAATTGTTTTAAAAAGGAATACACTTTAAAAAATGGTTTTTATGTGCTTGCTGCTTTCTCCTTTTTTCTAGTGTTTTTGTCTGCCTTCTTTTTGCTGTTCTCTGTTTGTCACTGCTTTCATCTTTCTTTCCTCCTGTATTTTGTGTGCCTACTCCTTGCTTTCTCCTTCTTTTCATTGCTTTCCCCTTGCTTTTTCCCCCGTATTTTGTATGCCCTCTCCTTGCTTTCCCCTCATTTTCACTGCTTTCACCTTCATTTTTTCAGTACATGCCTGAGATCCTCTGTGGCTCACAGGAAAGTTTCCATTGTTCCCTTGCCACCAACTGGTTCCTTTAATCTTCAGTGTTTGTTGTAAATTCTGTGCTGCTGCCCCTGCACTGCACACACTAGGCTTCATTTACAGTGACTCAGAATCACAATAGTGATTGGCACCATGTGGAACCTGACACCACGGAACCACTCTGCAGTTACACCCTCCACAGTCTTTGATAATTTGACACATACTACAGTTATGCTCAGATGTGCACATGAGGCGGAGCTGCCACACCTCAACGTTCTATGCAGTTATTTCATACATGGATCTCTCTCTTCTACCAAGGTATCCATCCTATTTCAGAAGCCAAAAATCTTCTCTCACAGTTTTTCCACCTCAATTAAGGAATTGCCTCCAAGTTACCTTCGGATTCTGCATCTTTTGCCAAGATTCAGTATTGTCCTCATATGCTCTTCTCAGGTAGAATCCCCTTTGTGAGAGATTATTATGCTCATATGTGCCTTCCCTCGGGGAATACACTGTATGGGCCTCATTACGAGTTTGGTGGTCTTAAGGCTACCAAACTGGCTGTGGCGGTCAGGCTGTCGCACTCCTGACAGTCCTATTGCCAGATTACAAACCTGGTGGCTGGACCACCAGGGAACCGCCACCACTGCCAGCATCACAGATCCCGATGGAGTGGCAGTGGTGAAAGCCATTGTCAGCCACGTAGGTGCCCATGGCAGCACTGCCATGCTAATCACGAGTCCACTGTCTTCCTGCTTTTCCATGGCCATTGAAAGGCTGGCGGAAAGCCAGTGCTGGAGGCCACAGGGTGACCCCTGCACTGCCCTTAAGGGAGCCGAGGCCAATGCCATAGCACTGTGTCCGCTGGCATGACCGGCAGAAACATCGTAGTATGATGGTTCAGCTGGTCAGCCCAGTGGAAACGTAATACAATGGAGTGAGGCCGCCAGTATGACAGCGGTCTCATCCCTGCGGCTTTTGCGGTCTGCGTGTCAGACCATCAGAATCGTAATGAGTCCCTATGTCTTTCTTTCTTCTGCCTACTCTCATTAGTCTGTCCTCCGTCACTGGCACCTCTATCTATTCTGCGGATTGTTTTCAATCGATGCCCGTCTTTTCTTTATCCGTAATTTGTCTCCTCTCATGGTATCATTCACCTTTGGAAGGGAGCAATGGACTCTCTGTCGTGTACTTTGGCATTCTCTTGATGTCTGCTCAATCTGCCCATGCTTTTGAGGTTTCACACTTTTGCTGCTGGTGAGAAAGCCCATCCAAGTGCCTTATTCAGATTAGCAAACATTCGGAACATCCAGGTCAGAGACTCGGTGAAAGAAACAAGCAGTGTGTTTTTGGATTTATACTACATTGACAGGAAGTAAAAAAATACATAAAATAAGGAATCTTCTTCAAAATGTAGAGCTGGCATAGCTTCTCTGAGATGGGCACACTGCAGCACAAGTGAGGCTCAGACATTGGTGTACATGGCGGGCCGGGCCCGACATTTCAAAGCCTGGTGGTTTTACAGCACTGCGGCACTTCATCACACATAGCCCTACAGTACGATGGGACCTGCAGCAACCAAACGCCTTGGGGATGCTCATCCCTTCACGGCAGCTGCATTTCAGCCCACCAGGCATTGCAGCATACTATAGCACTCCAAAGCCTGACAGCTGTGTAGCAGGTCTGAACCTGCAAAGCCATGTAGAGACTATTCCTGCACACTGGTATCTAGTAGCCTTTTTAATTGGTGCTACTCCTGTTGGAGTACATAAGTAATTGTTTTTTTTTCTGATGGAGGCATCCGTGTGTGAAGGATCTGGCTCTTCGAGCAGCAGTGACAACCCCCCCCCCCCCCCCCCCACCCAGCGCCTTGAGACCCTCACGGGTGAGTAGCACGCTGTATAAATATGATTGATTGATTGAAGGATGGAGGGGTATGTGGTTCTCAAAACTTACCATTCAATTGTTTTGCAACATATTTTGCAAAATGACTCCGCCCAGACACTTTGCTACATATGGGGATTTCCAAAGTCCTTTGTGAAAATGTAATCTTAGGCAATTCTGTTTACTGTGCTTACTCACTTATTCGGTAGAAAAAACATATTCTAAGAAACAAGTTACAGTCCAAGGCCTCGTTCTGTTATACCTTTGTAACCAGAGAAAAAAGCTCTTCGGTACAAACCTGAGATTGTAAAATATGTGAAAACTGAGTTTTAGCTTTACTGTTTGAAAGCCAAAGCCCACAAGACCTATTTATATCAGGGAAAGCTATGTTGCCTAATGCTACCAACCGGAAAACGTGAAATTTGAGGAGCGGCTGAGTTGTGCGAGGCATAAGCCTGTGTTGTTTGTTATCTGGAATTTTAGCAGTGTGATCTCAAACCAGCTCTAGTGACAAAAGCCAGAGCTTTTGGGTCTTTGTAACTTGGATGGTTAGATTTCCTAGATGAGACCAAAGCTTTTAAATTCTGTCTTGCTATGTTAGAGCCGTTATTTAAGGGATCACAACACCCCTAAAAACTGATATTTTAGTACAATTCCTATATCACACACTAACCCCTTTAAAAAGTCAGGACAGTCATGATTGAAAAAGGAAGTCAATTGATCACCTTTACCAATGACTTGGGTATTATAGCTGTCTTACTGCCATTTCTAGGCCACTGCATTGCACAAGAAGAAATAATTTATGTGAAGCCCACCCGCGGGCTTTGTTGAAAACAGTCGCGGTAGACGTGTTCAGTTTTCTTTTAATATGTTTACTGCGGATTCATGAATCTGCCCCAATTTTGCAGCAAAAGTTTTTAAAATACTGCTTTTTTTGTCCTGGTGGGATCCCATGGGGACCCTAACACCAAGGCTCTGGGCTAGGGTATTTCTACCACCCACTTTTCTTTTTCAAAGCCGTGCGTGGCACAGGGTTGATTGCTTAACGGATTTTGGCTGCAGGGCCTGATGGCAGCCACACCCTGCGGTCAACCCTAAAGGCTATGCTGGGTGCAAGGTTAGGTGCACATAAGGCCAACCTTCCACAGTGGTTGGATTCACATAAAGTAAATAACATTACTCAACTTTTTAAAAAACATAGAAATTCACTGAAAAAACAAAGCTTTCAGGGACGTTAGGTTCACATTTTACTCGCACAATTACTCGTGGCCTAAGGCAGCTATAAGCCATGCCCTCCCCATGCATTGCTAATTACCCCACAAATTACTTCACTAATAACATCTTTGATAACATCATTGACAATATCAATGTACCATTTCCAGTAAAATTATTGAGGATAAAACTGTGCATGGCTAAATACTGTTGGTGTGGTGCAGTTCCTCCCGGTGCATGTCATGCACACAGGCGCTTTTACATTGCTTCAGTGGCAACATGTATGATACCTTTTCATTGACAGTTTTCTCCAGCCAATTATAAGAATTGTTTTTCTTCTTTGACCTGGTTGAGTGTGCTGATGTTGTAATGATGCTATTCTGTGGGTGTGTGAACCTTTGTCCTATTACTCTTCTGTTTGATTTTCATTATTTTGTCCTTTCACTGTTGATCCTTGCTTCTGTTGATTCCTGTATGATTCTATTTCAGTCTTATGTGTGGAGTCAATTTGCGCCTGAATGGTCTGTAGAACTACTGGGAAAGTACTGAGTGTAAAGGTTATGAATTGGCCCCGACCTTCACTTTTATGGCTGTGTTGTTGGATCTGAACGGCCTGCATCATGCCCTTCCTAGATCCGAGATTTACTCCTTGCTTCCCTTTCTTTTTTAAGAAGATATTCCCCATTTTAGCACATTTCCTTATTGACAACCATATTTACACCTCAAACGGCCTGCATCATGCCCTTCCTAAATCCGAGATGTACTCCTTGCTTCCCTTTTTTTTTGAAGAAGATATTCCCCATTTTAGCACATTTCCTTATTGCCAACCATATTTACACCTCAAAAGTATTTTTCATATCCCCATAACAGGTGCAATGTTCAACAGGTGTACGTTAGGCTTCTACTGCATGTGCAGTTCCAAAGAGCTTTTGTACATTGCCATCTCACATGTCCAATTGCATATTTAGCATCTGATTTTCAATGTGCACAAATAGATTTGTGAATGAGGGCACATGGGGTGAATTACCTTTATGAAGGTGGAACACAGTCTACTGTTCTCTTCTGTGGTGTGTTTGTATTCAGACACAGCCTTCATCTCCCAGTAGTCAAGCAGCTGATGCACCCTTCCCTAGGAGGCAGAATCAGGTCCTAGGATAAGGTATTGGAGCTCTTTTTCATTTCTTTTTGCAGCATTATGTCTATGCGTAACATTATCAGTTAAAGCAGGTGATACTTTCGAAAATTTCCATCTATCAGCTAATTTAATTAAAATATAAACAGCTTCAATTTTGGAACCTGACAGAGTGGGCATAACATAATTATTCTGTTCTGCTGATTCAGTCAATTTGATTATTTTCCACAAATGTTCCAGGGTGTAATATGCCATGCAATTAAATTACAAAACAGCATGACTGAATGATCATAGTCTCCCTATTAATGCAGTGACTCACTATTTGTTTGCAAATGAGTGGTTGCCTGCATGTCAACCATATGCCACAACACAGCATAAACCAGATGCTTCAGACTACTAATCATGTGCACTCTGAAGGAAGTCCTCCTCGTTCTGTAACCAGTGTGTGCCAAATCGCAAAATCTAGTATAAAGATGTGATTGAGTCGCCCTAACTTTATTAAGTAAGAAAAATGCAGCCCAAGATGTAACTTATCCAAACAATCTTAAAGAGAGGTTTATGAAACGTGCACTAAGTGTAGATTTTAAAAACTCAGGAGTTTCAAGATCGTTGGAGCTTTTATTACCTTTGTGGCAAAGGCACAGAGAACTTGGGTCCATATTTATACTGTTTTAGTGTCGCATTTGCGTCATTTTTTGACGCAAAAGCGGCACAAACTTACAAAATACAATTGTATTTTGTACGTTTGTGCCACTTTTGCGTCAAAAAGCAGCGCAAATGCGGCGCTAAAAAAGTATAAATATGGGCCTTGATGTCTGCCGGGCACAGATGCATGTTTGCCCTTCTAACACGTCTAAAACACGCCCGCGGTTTGATCGGCAAACCCTCACCCCAATCCACATGATATAAACATGAAATAACTGTAATCATTTTGCCCAGCAGTGGAGAGCAAAAACAGTGGAGTGTATTTCTATAGGGGGTACATACTTCTGGTGATCTACGATCCCTCTATGTCACTTGTCTTTCAAATATCTGAGTATTCATAATTCGTGTCTTCCAGACTTGGCTTGGACCCTTAATTTGACTCCTCTTGTCACTAATATGAAGCAGGAACTGGAGAGGTGGGGCCATCTACTCAGTGGTGTAACAAAACTGGAGGGGCCCCCCTGCAAAGAACATGAAGGAGGCCCCCCCCTCCGGACTCAGGTCAGGTGCTGTACTGAGGGGGCGTCGCACCGCAGGTGCTGCAAGAGCCTTTATCATGCCACTTCGTCTACTGTTGCTCGTCCTGGGGAGGGTGGCTATTTTCAAAATGATGGTCCTGCCCCGTTTTTTTTACTTTTTAAAAAAAAATCCCCTTCCATTTCCCAGGCAATGGTTCCAGACCCTTGACTTAGTGATCTGTACTTTCCTCTAGGCTGGTGGTCGCTCCCATGGTGCCTTTGGGAACTGTTGGCAGTACCTCTTTGATGGAGGGATGGACATGGTGGATCTCTACTGTTATTACTTGGCCTTGCAACTGGTCATGATTAAAGATTGGTTTAATGGGGGGTGGAAAGATCTGGCCTAACAGGTGGAGCTGGCCTTGTTTGGTTTAGAGAGGCTGATGGGCCTGCTCTATTGACCCCTGATTCCCAGGTCCCTTCCTGAGTGCACCCAGGGCGGCGTTGATATGCAGGAGTGGGCTCTCTGCTTTTTGGGTTGGAATCATCAACGTACTGGGCTGACCCCCTCGGTGGTGGGGGACCTGGCTAACTCACACTGGGGGTCTGGAGGGCTTTTTGCAGTGGTTATCAGTGTTCCAGAGCACTTCTCCAGGTTGCGGCAGAAGTGTGAATCCTGGGTGGGAGAGCTTGAGGATGTGGACTGATGCGAAACTGGAATGGCCCCCTGGGAGCTGGCAATATCTACACACCTTCGGCTGTTCCAACTTAATTATTTGCATGTCATGTATATGACCCCTTTGCTGCTCCACCCAGCTGGCAGGACATCCCAAGCAAACAGCACCAGATGTTCATTGCCGGCTGTGGACTTCTTCCACATAGTTTGGTTCTGCCCTGGAAAGGGATTAAAGGGGAGAATTCTGCAGTTCTGGACTCCAACCTCACCCTTACCTCTAGGGTGGCAGTGTTGGGGTTGCTGGAGTATATGGGTGGGCCAAGAATGGAGCACATTTTCATTGGGGTGGCAACGTTGGTAGCCAAGCGAGACACCGCTCGTAAATGGAGGTCTTCGACCCCACCTACGATGGTGGAGTGGCAGAGTGGGTGGGTTAGTGTGTCCAGCAGGAATGGCTCATTTTGGGACCATGGCTGCCCCTTTAAGCACAAGATCTGGGGAGGGTGGTGGGCTTATCATGGACTAGATGATGGGAATGGCTGATTATAGAAAGTTTTCTTTGTACTCCTTTACTGGCATGATGGAATGCGGTCTTCTTTTGTTTGTTTCATTGTTCAATATGAAAATCAATACAAATTTGGTTATTGAAAATAAAATGCTTTTTTGCTGGTTGGGAAAGTACGAGCAATAAATACAGATGCTTTTAACTTCTGTTTATTTTGTCACTTTTGCTGATGTTTCAAAAACAGAGGTCAATAGGGGTGTGGAATTTAATAATATATCTACTTGTTCATGGGACAGGTTGCTTCATAAATCTACTTGTCCTGTAAAAAAAATCTACTTGTCCCTTTGGTACCATGCAGTGCAGTGACAGATTATGGCAGCAATCTCATTGTATAAGAGCTCTGATAATAGCCTCTCTGACTATGCCAGGGCTAATATAATAGTAGGGCTTGTATACTAGCATTTTCATTATTTTGACACATTTCTGCAGACCTGCATGCTGGGGCTGGAGGTAGCGGTAAGCAATAGTTCCAGGGTTGGAATGTCCTTTTGAGTCTGTGCAAACCTATTAACTTGCATGTATTAAAGGGTTTCCCCAGCTCTTCTCCAATCTTTTCCCATACTGAGAAAGGTTGGACATTTAATCCTGACAAGGGCAAAAGTAAAATGTCTTCCAGGGCTGGAAAAAAAGTGGTTGGTGGGAATGTCAACTTGTAAAATCTCAATTGATTTTCACGAGCAAATCTACACATGCATATTTGCTTGTGCTAAATTACAGGCAAGGGCCAAGAGGCACGAGAGACCCATAGTCATCCAAGTATAGCCAGACACTAATCTGTTGTTTAACAGCATTCTCTTTTGCAATGAGCACTAATAGACCAAGGGCTGAGACCCATAAAGTGAGCACTGGAAGAGGTTTTTTAAGACATGCTCTCTTTTGCTGACGAAGCAAAATACAACACAACAACGGAATGACAGGGCACAGCAAATCAGTCAAAAAAGAATGCAACACAATAACCAAAATAGAGCACAAAAATAATACAATGAAACAATACAGAACAAAAACAAAACAGCACAAAAACCTGAAAAATTAATTGCTACAAAATTTGTGTTGGCTTAATCAGAAGAAGGTTCCCTGATTTGCATGGCATAATTGGAAGCTTTTTCCATTGCCCCTACTCCATATTTTTGAAGTGAATGGATTGGCAAGGAAGGTGTCTGGATAGGCACTGATTGTACATCATACTGATTTGGTGCATTTCCAGTCTGCATCCCTACAATGGCCCTTGGGAAGGACGCATGGGGTCTCAAGGACATGTAGGGATCCATATCCCCACCTAAAAATGAAGCCAATGAGCTGGAAGTAAAAGGCAGTGCTACTGTTCAAAACATGTCACTGCCTTTCACTAATGCTCTCTCCCCAATGGAGGCGCATACTTGCTGCAACAAGTGTACTGTGCTTACTCTTTTGAGCTTTTGGAATGACAGACTTCACAAGGGTTAGATGAGGGGGATGTTGTGCAGCACCTGCATCTCAGAGTGAAGCATGCAAAGTCATGCACTCACACATGGAACCCCTTCTGCCTCACCTCCCACTTTGACTTCAGCTCCAAGGCTTGACAGACAAATGTCTGTGATAGGCCTAGCGCTGTTACTCACAGTGTGTGAACTTGAGCTGAGCCTTTAAAAAAAACAGTTTTAATGGCGAGCAGGAGGCCAATGGAGGGTGCGAGGTATAAAAGGAAGCCAGGGATGACACCTGCCCCCTTGCTAGCTCTACACTTCCAAGCTTGTGTTACATTCCCACTCAGAAGTTCAAAATAAAAGGACAATTATTTATGTGACTAAAACAGACGGTAGCAAGGCAGGGGGCACTGCAGGAACTGAATCTAAAGCCGGGGGGGGAGGGAGTTGCCCATGGAATGTCAGCAAAACGCTTACACTGTCTGATAAAACCAACTCACCTCCTTTTTGTGCACAGAAGCAGGTCAGGGGCTTCCAAAATAGAACCTACAGGTATCCATGACTCTGGTTCACTCAAACACATAATACATGTACCACACAGGCTACACACACACACACACATGCAACATACACTTGGGATGTTAGCACTAGGATCTGGATTGTTCCATAGAAGCGGACCTCCAGTAACACAGATAAAAGGTCTAGTCACAACTATGAATTCTCAAAATAATGGTATGCTGCCACCAACACCACTCTTCATGCTAAATAATGACAGAGACAGTAGTCCACTGTCAGGAAACTGAGGGCACACTTAGTGAGCCTCTCTAGATCACAAGACAGATCCAGGACCACACTCATGTCAAGGGACAGGTCTAGCCCTGTGCGCAGATACCAGATTAGTATGAGGCTAAGGCAAAATCTAACCCTGGGTATCAGATACTCTAGGAGAGGCTTCTACTTTAGGGCTCTGGGGCTGCTCCCCTCTGAAACTCCTATAACTTTCTGCAAATATATTAAACAAATAGATATGTTCAAGTCTGGGTTGCCTGTCCCAGGCCGCCTGCCGCGCCTCACTCTGAACAAGGAACTGGAGGCCAGGCAGTAAATCAACTTCTGCAATGTGATGCGCAGTACAGGGCTTACTATTCTAAAGGAGTCTTTGTTTATATCCACTATAGGCCAGTGACACTGCTGGTGTCCCAGTTTCACTCATTGCTGTCTGCATCCCTGCATGGGGTCAGACATCATTCAGAGGCATAGATCCCACCCTTTTTCATTCATCACAGGGTAGGGTTTGATGCAAGCGTTTTAAGGGAGATATGGCAACTTAACTTTGGTAATAGTAAGTGGTAATGCTAAACTTGAATTAGGTTTAGTGTGCTGAGATGCCAGGTCATGATGGCCTCCCCCATTGTGACACCCCAGGCTGTGGCTGTAGAAGTGGAGCTGCTGTATTTGCTCCCCAGTGAAGTTGATCCAAAAGTCGTGTAGAGCTTTTGATCCAAATATCCTCAGCTTTTGAGGGAGTCAAGCACAAAGGGAGAAATATGTGCATATAGTGTCCTGATTTTTGGAACACCAGAAAAATTTAAAAAACCATTATATGCTATGAGTTATACATTCCAAGAATATGGTGTACATCCTTGGTGCTTCTTAAGTTACTGATTTATTTAAATTGATAGGCGCAGTGGTTCTAGAATGTTTTGTTCTCACTCTGGGCATGATTTTAAAGACAGGTGCTTTATCAAGCTAGATGTTTGTAGTTGCATAATTTTGGTGATCTGGCTTTGAAGTAAGGCATTAAAACAGGTCCCTTTTGGACCCTATTTTCATGCCCCAAACATCAATACTACCAACACCAATTGATTTCCGAACAATGAATGTTACAAATATTAAGGTAATGCATGTCAGTGATTTAGTTCCTGTTTTTATTTCACGTTTGACTAAATATTGCATTCCCTAAAAGAGTTACCTATTTCCATCATGTTGTATTTCTGTGCTTTTTGTAGGTATCTTATTACTCCTGTATAGTGCATACTTTGAACTGAGTCGCTCCATGTGTTTATGACGGACCACAATTGAGAGCTCTGAGTCTAAAGGCAGTGCAAGTTTCTCATATTGCCTTTCAGTGTGTTGGCTTGTCTGCAGAGCACACTGAGCAATGGTCACATATTTCAGTTGCAATTGAAATTTTATGTAAATATGTGTGATGGGGTATACAGTTGTCATAATATTGACAAGGTGAAATAGAAGAAAATAAAGTGCTTACATGTGAGTGAGTGCAGCTTATGTTAAGCGGTTGTGAAGGAGATATAATATGTGAGGCAGTGTATTCAGGAGAGAGCGAAAAGAGGGAGCTTAAGAGGAAAGAGATGATGTTTAAGATATGAAGATAGATAAGATGTGGAGAGAAAAAAGGCATATATATGTGTAATCTGAAGTGCACAGCCATAACTGAACACCATTACTCCTTTCCCATGCCTCAATAATATTTAATTCGCAGTCTCACAATTTCAGAATTTACACATTTTCAATATTAATGATTTACAACAAAATTATTGTTGTTATTCATTTATCTTAAACAGCTAACAACCATTGCCAAAGTCAATAGTACTAGTAGGTTTTAGGTCTAGATCAGTTGTTGTGGATGCAATAACCGAAAGCTCAGAGAGAAACCAAAATACCAGTGGCATGTTATGGGAATCACAGAAATTTAGTTTACATGTTTAAAACATGCCCCTTTTAGATACCCCTGCTTTTTTCATCCCACTTAAAGCCCTGTCTACACATATTTCTATATGACTGATTGCAGCCAACAATTGTGGGTGCCTTGCCAAGCCTGGTTAGAGCATTTTCTTGCAAGTTTGATGCCTAATGCAGTGCAAGATACAAGGCAAGCACACACTGTAAAGGGCCTGAAACTGTTGCGCTGTACACTTTTCCCACTACTGTAACTGTTGAACCTATTAATGCAGTATGATATGGGGCAGTTTTTAATGTTTTAAATATTTTGAGACAATATGTTCCCAAACCATGTTGCTTTCTTGTTAAATTCTTTATTAAAAACCGCTTTAAAATGCACCATTTGACAATCTTTGTCCACAGTGCACGGTCGCTAACCTGGCTACATAAAAGTCATGCCCACATTTTAAGCCCCACCACCTTCAAATGGTACCTGCTGTCGCTGAGATACACGCAGTCACATACTAGATACCATTAACAGCTAATCAATCAGGTTTTCGAACAGGGGCATGAAGGACTTTCCATCGAAAACAATCATGACACGAGAATTAGTGACTCAGTGTGGCCTGTAAATACTGGATCGCAGCATATCGATTTATCACTGCATCTAATATTTGAATCATATATAATTACGTTCATTTATTTTCTTTCATGCAGTTCACTCTTTTTATGTGTTTTATATGTTGAAATTTCTTGGAAACTCGTGTTTTATTTACCATGTAGTAGTCCTTGCTTTATCCTTCATGTTCCCCTGCTCCGGGAAACTAAACAAAATTGTAAACATGGTATGTGCCGGAACTATCGAAACACATTAAAGTATTATCCTCAAAGAAATATGAACCTCCATGTTCGGCTTTGCTGCTCTCGTCGGAAATTGCGTGGGAAGTAATTCCGAAATGAAATACAACACGTTTGTCCTTGCCTGGGCTGGAAAGGGTCAAATTGTCTCCCTCCCGAGACAGTAGCTAAAACGTAGACAGCAGCCAAGCTTTTCGGCTAAACAAATGGGAGTTTTTCATCGAAAAATATTGCCTTCAGTTTCATTTGACATCATATTAGCAATCTCCATTTGCACGCTCCATCACTGATTGCACAGAGAAACATTTTTCTCTGGTAAGTACTGTACAAAATAAGAATTACATTATTTATAAAGAAACCAGTTGCACTGCGTGTTGGTAATGAACTCTATAAGGATCCCTTCCTAATGACACCATTGTTCTTCTTCTTATTATTATTGTTATTAATATTATTATTATTATTACTGTCAATAATAATAATCATGATAACACTCATCATCATCCTACATTCCATTGTCTGCAGTTGTCTATAGAGAATGTTTTGTTCTTTTCTACCCATGCTCAGAAAGGAGGTCATGTCATTGCAAAGGAAGCCTGAGGCTTTATGCTTCCAGTAAGGGAAAGGACCATCTGCCCTAAGGCCAGTTCTGGATATAGTACTTCCTATGAGAACCTGCCCACTATTGAACTATTGCTGAAACCATCTACCGCGACAAACAAGTGCTTGGCATCAGGCAGAGTTGCAAAATCGCACTCGGCCTTACCCAGTGAGCGCCAGATGCTGAGTCGGTGATGTTTCGAGCTAGAGGCTTTGATGGGCTGGTAACTTGGGATGGAGTGTAGATGGACACTACTTTTTCGACTTGAGCATAGATTCTGGGAAACCACATGATTTGTCAAATTCTCATTTTTGTTTTTACAATTTTTTGGTGTCCATGGAAGTGCTAGACCTACAATAGGGGCTGTCAAGACTTTCGGTATGCTAAGTACTACACGAGGGCCCCTGAAATGACAAAAATGGCCCCTCCAGGGAAAAATACTAATATAAACACACTATGGGCCACCCTGTGGACAGTTTATTACATATAATATAAATGTAACAATATGATATAAATACAATTATACATGTCTCTCAAGCCCTGTAAACAAATATCCAACATCAACTTTATTATGATCTCAACACATACAGAGATTCAATCATTATTTAATACTTTCACAAAATTATATGAACATTTCGGAAAAAATTGTGAAGGAAACAAAGAAAAAACCCAAATACACCCTCACAAATATAGCCAAAAAAATATATATATATATTGCTATCCAACCTTTTTAATTGTGAACACTAGAGGGCATCTGCTGCAGCATTTTCAGAATCAAATTTTCGATTTTTGCATTGTTTACCATATATAGCGTGTCATGTTTCTATGATCATGAGGTTATTGCTTCTTTAAAGGGGAGTATAACACTCTTGATATATGAGTCAAACCATTACTTTACACTTCTAACCCCTCAGTTCATCAGTTTTCCTCCTGAAGTAGTGGTCTTGCTGTAACTTAGCAGAAAGTAGACTGTTCGCCCGATTCCATTGCCTAATAAAAGCACCTCATAAGCAATAACGTCTTCCTATTTCAGTTTTGCATCATCAGACTGTATGCTATAGCAAAATGCCTTCTCTATATTCCTAAAATCCTGCATGAAAGACTGTCCTTAATATATTATTATCACCTTTCTTTTTTACTTTTAAATTCCCCTCCCCTTGCATCCATAAGGAACATGATCTCCTCTAGCTCATCTGTTAATCCCACCAACAACCTGTATGAACGTAGATGTGCCGTACTCATGATTTTTCATAACTCCTCCTAACTCAATAATAACCAATAACCACCAACCTTGGGTTCTTGTTCGTTACGCTGCTAGGTGTAAAGCACTTCAGTGCCTCTTCAAGGTTAGTACCACTATATAATTGACTGCCTGAATCCACTGCAAACACTGGCTTCCCTGAAGTCATCTGTAGTTGTCTATAGTTCTTCTATGCCTGCGGGTTAATCTCCTCATGCCTTTTGGAATTAAATATACACTCTACCATGACTACCTTGTATAGGCCACACTGCCTCCTATAATCAAGCACTTTTCTAAAGTGTGGTATGCTTCCCATTCAGTAACGCACCGTTGTGCCTCATTAGGGGTATTAAGCGCTATACTAAAGTAACTACAATGTGATACAATCGAGAAAAAACTTTACATTCATAAACATTATTGGTATTGCTTTTCCTACTCACACACCAAATAGATCAAAGTTATTTTAACAGACTGTTTTAACATCCAACCTAAATATGTGTTTCTTCTTTCCATGTACATTATGAATGAGTGGATAACATAACATGACTGAAAGACCTTCCTGGTGAGGCACAATAGGTGCAGTAACGATTCAGAAAGGAAGATTTCGATTTTTTTCTCTAGGCAAAGTTGATGCCTTCATTGTGAATGTTCACAGAGATACTGTGAACCCTCTGTATTCTAGTTGAAGAGCAGAGTCCTCATAAAAGAGCCTTTAGTCACTAAGGTAGGAGGTAACCTTGTTTATTTTATGTTAGACCCTAGGTTATAGCAGCAGCAGTTAGGTCCTGTCAGGGCTCCATCTTCCCTCCAACTCCTATACCCCCTAGCATGCACTCCAGACCACAGACCAACATTCTGTTACATCATTCACTCTCAGCATTCCAGACACCAGAGCCCATATTTATACTTTTTTAGGGCCACATTTGCATCATTTTTTTACGCTAAAGCAGCGCAAACCTACAAAATACAATTGTATTTTGTAGGTTTGCGCCGCTTTAGCGTAAAAAAGCAGCGCAAATGCGGCGCTAAAAAAATATAAATATGGGCCCAGGTCGCACATACAGGAAACAAGGGTAAACAGAAAAGCACATCTTCATTTCTTTCAAACAGCAAAACAAAGGACATTCATTCGCCTGCATGTAAAGTACAGAGACATTCACAATCAATCAATCTTCAACAAGTCTAGCGTCCACATTCAACTAACAACAACCTATTAAAGTCTCCATTACAAACTCACATACACACAAAGACAACAAATAGGAGTCACACACTGTGATAGGTCAGACTATGAGGCTTCCATCTAGGTTTTGACAACCATTGCACAGCAGGCCAAGACGTACGAGTCTCCTTGGACTTGAGGCCCTAACACCACGTCTACACACTCACAACGACACCTCACATGTATGTACACAGTACCTGCGACAGTCAGGGCACGCAACCCACTGGTCTCCTTTAACGAAGGCTCTCTGAGTCATCCCTAAGTAAACACATTCAAGACAACATCAAAAAACTGAAATTTTAAGCACGCCTCGCCTCATGTCAAAATTCCTTTGACCAGACTCCAGTACAAAACCTGCCATCACAACTACACTCATACACAATGATACTTCACTTTACTAAACTAGACAGACTAAACCAACTCACCCTGTCCATCTTCCACAAGCAACGCATATCTCCTCCACAAGGAAAACACACTGCACTACAGATTCACACATGAAAGTACAGCTCAGCACTCCAACACGCCCCACACCGATTCACACTAGCAGACCCAATCAACATGATCAATCGCCAAACCAAAGAAAGCACCTTATCTCTACCCAGTACCGCACCCTCTGAAAACTACCAGAAAATGTTCAGATATTGTCTGAAGACAATGATGACAATCGCTAGTAGATGCATACTGAAAAGTTATTGACACATTATAAGATATAAACAGCAGAGCAGTCCAGCAATATAACCATTGACATCAGAGTACATCAATATGTAAAGAAGCATGCATCTACAACATACTAGAACTACATCAAGCACCATAACTGTACTCTGCTTCCTGTACCACACACCTGTCAAATCTTCCAATTTGAACTGAATGACAACTGGTACCAGAAGCACAATGAGGTGACACTTGTGACTGTTATCCACAGCACCACAAGTGTTAGACCTGACAGCCTTGGGTGGTAGTCTCCCAAACCTTTTGACTTCACCCCTCTTGATTTTCTTTATGGCTCTGTGCGCTTTACAACTGCTAGCCAGTGCTAAAGTATGTGTGCATTCTCCCTAAAACATGGCACAATTGACCTACACCTGATTAACTTACTTATAAATCCCTAGTAAATGGTTCTCCATGTACCCAGGGCCTGTACATTAAATGCTACAAGTGGGCCTCCAAACACCTAGTGCCACCCACTAAAGTCGCCTTTTAAATCATATTTCAGGCCTGCCACTGCAGCCTGTAATGCTGTTTTAAACTGACATTTCGACCTGGGAAAATAAAGGTTTTGCCAGAGATAAACCTTCCTTTTTAATACATGTACGTCACCACCTAAGGCAGGCCATAAAGGCTCATTGGGCAATGTGCATTGTATTTAAATTGTAGGGCATGTGGGTTTAAGTTTTACATGTCCCTGTAGTGAAAAACTTGTAAAGTCTTTGTTCACTATTGCAAGACCTATGTCTTCCATATGATAACATCAGGTTACTTATTACATTTATGAAGTGATACCTTAAGTTCGGGATCAGATAGAAAAATGATGTCCACACTCAACTGAATTGTAATGTAAAACCCTCTTTAATGATGAAGTAGGATTTTAAGTCACAATTCTGAAAATGCCACTTTTACAATGTTGACATTTTCTTGTCCTAACCAACTGTGCCTTCTGCCAGTATCCTGGGTCATATGACTCTGATTATCTTAGTTGTTGCTCTTTCTGTATTCTTCACAGACAGTGAGACAAAAGGGGGCTGGGTGTTGGCAGGATGGTTAAGGGCAAAGGTGTTCCCTGCCTCACTTATATTTCAAAGGGCTGCCTCCAGCACACACACAAAGGAACTTGACATCAGTCTTTTGTCACTCTAGACTATTTGAAGCCTTGACAGGGGAAGGTGAGGACTTCTTAGAACCGGAGGTTGGGGTAGTATAGGGAGTCCCTCCACCCCAAAGTCTGGAACCAGGTATAAATATTAGACCTCCTGAGATGCTCATTAGATCACTTCTGGACCTCTGGAAGACTCAGAAAAAGGACTGCTCTGCTGTTGGAAGGACTCCCCTGGTGCCCTGCTGCCTGAGGAAGGAACATTGGAGCTGCTTCTTGAACCTAGAACCACCAGAGTGGCTCCAAGGGCTAGTTGGCTGGCCTCTTGTGTGAGCTACATGGATATAACAAGTTCCAGAGACCTTGAACCCTTCACCTGGCCTCTGCTTGAGTGAGTCCTGATAGCCAGGAGGTGCCCCCCAGGACCTGGACCCTTGGATGGCATAAGAGGGTACTCCTCCTCACCGCATCAGCGACATCATCAACATCAATGCAGCTTGATGCTGGACTTCACATCACAACTCCTGATCGGTGGTTCCATTGGATCCAACGCAGCAAGATGGAACTCAACGCCAGACTTTGCATTGCAGCTTTGATCAGTGACTTCCTCAGCACCACCACAATGCGATGCAGCTTGACACAGATCTTCTCATTGCAGCTGCTGTTTGGTGGCTCATTCAGCACTTAAGCAGTGCAACAGAGCTCAACACTGGACGTCGTATCGCAGCCACTGACCAGCCGCTTGATAGGCACCAACGCAGTGTGACTCCAGACTTTGCATCACAGCTCACTGTCGAAGCCTGCATTAGAGCTCGTAATTAGCAGCTCCATCAGCGCGAAGCAGCGCAACACAGTTCGATGTTGCCCTATGCAACTTGACCCTGCATGTATGGTACAATATTCAGCTGGACTAACCTGGTCCCCATATCTGACCATTGCTGTCAGCCTAAACTTGCAACTTTGTCCAATCCGGCACAACCAGTTCACTGCAATCAGTGCTTTGTGTTTTTAGAAGATGTACTTACCTACAACATGGAAAATCCATATCACCATTTCTACTGATTGATTTTTTATCATTCTGGTATCGTTTTTTTTGTAAAAATTACTCTGTTTTTCTGTGCTGGTGTGAGATTTTTCTTGTGTTGTGTTATCACTTTATTACTGTTTGAGTGCTACATAAGTACTTTTCACATTGCCTCTAAGTTAAGTTTGACTGGTTTTGTGCAAAACTTCAGAAGAGTTAAGTACAGGTTAATCAATTACTTTTGTGGTTCATCCTAACAAGGATTATGGTTGTTGCCTGAGAAGGGGTCTCACCCTACTCAAACAATAACCCAATATCTTACAATGGAGTATTACACTTCCCCATGTTTTCACTTCAAAAGGTACTTCCCCTTGCAAAGTCTTACAACATGGTGCTTCTCTTCTCTCACATCACACACCACACAGTATTCCTCCATGAAGCTTCTCAAAACAGGGCAATACTCCTCCCTAACTTATCACATCACAGGGTACTCCCATATGCAACCCCTAACAACAGGGTGCTTCACTTCCCCAAATTGTCATCCAATGGGGTACTTCCCGGGTACTTCCCCATGCAACTTCTCACCACAGGATACTCCTGTTACCAACCTGTGCACACCTTGGGGTACTCCCTTCTACAATTTCTCACAACATAGCAACTACTAATCCCCAACAGCACATGCCATGGGCTACTCCCCCATAGTACTTCTAGCAACAGAATACTGCTCTTACTCAACTTCACAAAGGCACACATAAACATGTGTACACTTGTATCGCTCGCATTGAGGTTCTACTGTTCTCCACAGCCATGACACTCGAATAGACACAACAAGCACATTTATACTCAACAAACTGTATGCATGAAATGTATGTGTATTTGCATCTGTTTCAGGAAAGGAGACCCAAGAATAAAATATTTCTGTTCCATCTGCGTCGCGGGCTTCCATGACAAATGCAACATCCCGCCATCTTCTGTTAAGCCATTGGCTAAAGCAAACTGTGTGAGCGGATATCTGCAGTTATCCTTGATGTTTATAGCATTTGCTGTATCAAAGAATAGATGTTATGGTTGGGAAACCACCATGTGAAGTAAATCCTTTTACTGTTCAAGTTTGAATAATCTACAGCCTAGATGCGTGCTCCCTACTTGGCTGAAGAGGATTGCCCGTAAGGACATCTCTGTGTAATGGTACTTAGGGTACCTTCAGTGTCTGTGAGATGGAGATACTCAGGACACCCATAAAATTAGTGCCTACACTATCATTGGTGGTGCCATGTCATAGGGACTCTCAGACTCCAGTGAGAGTGCTGGATTTAGGGTGGCAAGACCTCTAAGTTGCAGGTGGCTGAGACACTCCCACACCAGTTGACAGCTGTCAGCCCAACCCTTCCAGCTGTCTAGCAGCACCTCACCAAAACCCAACTGGTAAATGTGATTTGTGGCAGCCTTGCATGGAACTCTGAAAATCCCTCAGGGAAAATCGTGGTGAACCAAGCCTTACCCTTTTCTCTCCACATATGAGTATCTTGCACACACAGAGGCAAGAAAAGAGATGCAGTGCAGTTTTCAGCTCATTTATTGAAAATACTGCAATCTATGATAAAAATGCATGAGCTGCAATTATTAGGATAATGAGGAATAATAAAATCAGCGTTGTGAAAATCAGAGATATGAATATGAACAACCCCAACATATTGCAATGACATGGGTATACAATTCCTACTTAAAAGTCTAATCTCTAGACCCCTAGTGAGAGCATGGCGATGAAAGCCAAATCTGTCTGTGCAGTGTCAATGAGAAGCATACCCCACCCCCCTTACCTTGGTACAAGGTCAGGCCTTCAGTCTTCAGATCAGGCTCTGCATATTCACAAAAGCTGAGGTCGGCTGCAAAGTGACATGTAGTGTGGTTGGAAAATCCTGGCTGGATCCCCTTCTTATGCTCTTTGTCCTACAAGATGTTTTTATTGTGAACATGTTTATGTTTATGCACAGAAGACTGATGCTGGTATGTATCTAAGCACAGGACTGTTTACGCAGTCTTGGGGCCAGCAACACAAAATATTATTCTGTGTGTCTCACATTCTGTTCTTGTGATTCTGAGGAAAAGAACATGATGCAAAGTATATCGTCCGTAACACTGATAATGACGCTTTTGCAGAATAGCAACTGATAATGAAATTAAAACAATGCCACCAAAAGAAGCAATAATAAAATGAATAAAAATTGAATACAGAAACTAGGAGCATAATCACCAGGTAAAAGGGCATAGGGTACAAGCTTAAGCTAAGCTATCACTGTGCCCAAGCGACTAACTAAAATGGCCCCATGATAGCGTGCTGCATAAGTATTTTACACATCGCCTCTAAGTTAAGCCTGACTGCTTTTGTGTAAAGCTTCAGAAAAGTTAAGTATAGGTTAATGTGGTGACATTTTGTGGTTCACCCTCACAAGGATTGTGGTTGTTGCTTGAGATGGGGTCTCACCCTACTCAACCAATGACCCAGTGTCTTACAATGGAGTATTACACTTTATACCCCACATTTTCACTCCAAGAGGTACTTCCCCTTGCAAACCTGTACAACACGGTGCTTCTCTTCTACCACATTGCACAACACACTGTATTCCCCCATGAAGCTTCTCAAAAGAGGTTCTTGTAGGAGCTGGCCTGGTGTGTGGTGAGTACCTATGGTACTTACACCTTATGCCAAGTCCAGGTATCCCCTCTCAGTGAAGTGTAGGCAATGTCTAGAAGCCAGGCTCTCTAGAGGTAGCTGTGGATGAGCAGCCAAGGCTTATCTAGGAGACATGCAAAGCTCATGCAATACCGCTACAGTCGCACAGTACTTACACACAAGAAAAAAAACACTTGGTTGTACAAAAATAAAGGTACTTTATTTGTGGAACACAGTATCAGAAAATACTAGGGAGGCAACCCTCTAAAAGGAGGTAAGTAAATACACTATATATATACACTAATAAACATTAAGAGGCATATAAAAGTTAGAAAACAGTGTAAAATTGCAATAGTAGCCCTATGGGGAGCCCAAACCATATACTAAGAAAGTGGAATGCAAACACAGGGCCCCCACATAGGTAAGTAAATTGCGTAGAGGGGAGCTGGGAGTACTAGGAAACCACACAGGTAAGAAATGCAGTACCCCCCAACGACCAGGAATGCAGGAGTAAAACACTGGGTTTCCCCAAAACCACCACCATTCAGAGGCCCCAGAGTTGTAGGAGGAAGTGCTGGGGACTGGAGCTACAAGCTGCCTGAAGTTTCCCTTGGAGGTGAAGCAAACAAGCCTTGGCAGCTGCAAAAGACGCAGTGCACGGGGTACTGTTTTGCGTGGAGTGGAAAGGACTTACTACCACCAAAGTGAGACAGCTGGTAGAGAGGACCAAGGGCAACTCTCAGGACCATCACCTGTGATGCAGGACCCATTATACGCAGTGAGTTGTCGTTGTAGCCAGGTACCTGTAGTTACAGAGGAGTGATGCCTTCACCCCAAGGGAGATTCCGCCTTCTTCTTGTGCAGGCTGAAGAGTTGCAGTCTTTTGAGAATTACAGCCGGGGAAATGTTGCAAAGCTGAAAGAGATTCTGGATACAATGTTGCAGAAGACTCTTCCTCGTGGATCTGCAGCTTGTAGGTTCCTGGAGGGTCCAGTTGTGGTTCCAGAGACCAGAAGTCAAAGCAGAGGTTGCAGAGGAGTCCTGATGGAATCCTGCAAGCCGAATCTGAGGACTCTCCCCAGAGGAAGACCCTATATAGCCCAAATAGGAGACTTGGTCACCCAACCAGGTAACTACCTATCAGAGGGTGCCTCTGACGTCACTTATCTGGCCTGGCCACTCAGATGCTCCCAGAGTTCCGTGCCAACCTTGGAATCAAGATGGCAGAACCCAGGGACCCTCTGGAGGAGCTCTGGGCACCACCTCTGGGTGGTGCTAGATAGGGGAGTGGTCACTCCCCTTTCCCTTGTCCAGTTTCACACCAGAGCAGGGACTGGGAGACCCTGAACCGATGTGGACTGGTTTATGCATGGAGGGCACCAAATGTGCCATTAAAAGCAAAACCAGTGGCTTGGGGAGACTACCCCTTCCAAGCCAGTCACACCTATTTCCAAAGGGAGAGAGTGTTACCTCCCTCTCCCAAAAAAAATCCTTTGCTCTGCCTTCCTGGGCTTGATCAGATCAAGCAGCAGGAGGGCAGAAACCTGTTTGAGGGGTGGCAGCAGCTGGGCTGCCCGGAAAACCCTGTAAGACTGGTGGTAGCAGAGCTGGGGGTCCTCTAAGGAGCCCCCAGAGTGCATGGAATCATACTTCCAGTACTTACAACAGTATTGGGGTATGATTCTGACATGTTTGATACCAAACATGCCCAGATTCTGAGTTACCATTTTGTAGCTGGACATAGTGACCTCTGGGCTGAGAGGGCCAACAATAGGGGTGACTTACAGTGACCTGGTGCAGTGTCCTGTAGTGAACACGGGTGCGTGCACCCGGTTCACGTAAACTGTAATGACAGGCCTGCAGAACTCTTTGCATGGGCTCCCTATGTGTGGCAGAATAACTGCTGCAGCCCATAAGGATCCCCTGGAACTCCAATGCCCTGGGTATCTAGGTACCATATACTAGGGACTTACATGGGGCACCAGTATACCAATTGTGGGGATAAAATGTTACCAGCAACCACATTTAGAGGAGAGCACAGTCACGGGGGTCCTGGTTAGCAGGATCCCAGTGAACACAGACAAACACACTGACAAACAGGCCAAAAGTGTGGGTAACTAAACTAGAAAGAGGCTACTTTCCTACAGTACTACTCTTCCCTACCTTACACATCTGAGGGTACCCCCCTATGCAACTTCTAAGGATAGGGTGCTTCACTTCCCCACATGTCATTCCATGGGTTACTTCCCCATGCAACTTCTCACAACAGGATACTCCTGTTACCAAGCTTTGCACACCATGCGGTACTCCCCTCTACAATTTCTCACAGCATAGCACTACTCATCCCCAACTGCACATAGCATGGGCCACTCCCCACATATTACTTCTAGCAACAGAGTACTGCTCTTACTCAACTTCACAATGGCACACATACACAAGGGTAGTAACATAACATAACATGTGTATTTGTAAAGCGGACGTTCACCCGTAGGCATCTTGGCGCTGAATAACAGATGTTTATTGTTACCCAACTCAATGGGTACACTTGCATCACTTGCAATGAGGTTCTACTCTTCCCCACATCCATGACACTTGAACACACACAACAAGCACATTTCTTCTCAGCAACATGCAGATGGATACTACACTGCTAACTAGACTCTATCATGCCAAAACACCTGTAGTCGAAAGGAAATGCCCACACTGTACTACCAAAACAACCTTCAGGTACATCATCTAAATTTCCCTCCCTGTCATACAATACGAAGCATTCACCACACCACAACAATTAACTTGAACTGCAATTCCTATTCAACAGAGGTCACCTTACAAGGAAACTTTCTAATCCAATGCTTGCATTACAAATAACATGCATGTTACACATGTCAATCTGCAAGAATCGTCAGCCAAAATGGTCCCCATTCTAATCAACCTCACAGTTAGTGGGAAACAATGCACATTTTTTTGCAAAAACACATAGAATAAAATGAACTCCGTGAATGCTAAATAACCTCTTTGATTAATTAACTGATTGTAATATTTTAACATCACACTTGGACAGATGACAGGCAATGTTTAGGCTTTCTGTGACTTCTGAACACAGCATAACATCGAACAAGACAGTTTCATTTCTATCACCAGTATCCTTGGAGACAGTCCTACTTCTTCTTCTAAAGTAACCAGGAGGTCTTAGGTAGTATTTTTCAATGTCTCCAAATCAACCATTAGCTTACTACCTTCCTTCATGATGTTCAGTTCTACATAACCAGTGCCTCCACTCCAACACTCAGGTCTGCAGTGAGGACACTACTGAGGCTGTCTCACAATTACGTTATACTGCTATGCCCCCAACCACCACACCCTCCTCTTTCAGTGCCAACTGACTCAAGCTAGAAAGGAAGTCCCCATTTTCCTCGTGCTGTGCATTTACACAGCACATCTGTCATTGCCTTGATTATAGTGCTAGCAGAAGCCGCAACACCTCCTCTGGCCTATCCAAACTCAATGCATAGAATTTAGAATTTACAAAGATGGAATATGGAAAAACTGACATTTCTAAGATAAGGTTTATACATTCATTTTGTAGTCTTTATGCCAACTGGGAGCATGTGTCTGTCTTTTAGTTGTTTTAATTAAGCAGGGCCTTCTTTTAGCTGTCTTGATGTGCCTTTCATTTTTGAAGAAGCTCCCTTGGTATTATTTATATAGTGGCCAGATGATGGTACCTGTTTCACAAGTCTATCGATGCTCCAACACTGACCATTGTCCATAATAACCACATTTTGTTTAACATACGCAATACGCATGGGTTCAATATATTTTGAGTTAGTTCCTGCACTTCTTACTGGTTTTATTCACTTATACCCAATCACCCATCCTCCATGTTTGGTGTTTAGGGCCAGGTTTGATGTCATAGTACCTTTTATATTTATTTTGGTGTAGGATGATTTTGTTTTTGGCTGACAAGGAGTTTTGTTCAATTTTCTCTCCTCCACCCAACCATGAGGGAAACAATTTGGTGCTAGGTTCTAGGTTTTCTGCTTTTTAATGCTGAGAAAGGAGATATGTTTGTGATGGAATTAGGTGTAGTGTGGTAAGCCCATAGCATGTCTTAGATGGCATTTTCTACATTAAGGTGGTTTACGCTAGCTAATTGGATACATTCTCTGACCACACGGTTTACTCTTTCTACTAGACCATTGGCACGCGGGCAATATAAAGCTGTTCTGTGGTGACTGATGTTGTGGTGTGTAAGAAATTCAGACGTTGCCGAAGATGTTAGCTGTACTCAGTTGTCTGTGACAAGGGTAGCTGGTATGAAAATTTATCTTTTATGAATCTAATAAGGGATTATGTGGTGATTTGGTGAGCCATTCTCACTGTAATCCAATGGGAGTTGTAATCTATAAAACAAACGCAAAATATTCCACAACTCATGACATATTAACAGGACCAATTATATCAAGAGCTAGTTTTTCCCAGGGTTTTTCGGGATGGTTACTGGTGAAATGGGGACCTTGTATACTATTCTAGATTTGTCACTGTTTGCACATATGGACCAATTCTTTACTTTGATTTCCATCATGGAGTCCTTGCTGGGGAACCAATATTGTTCCCTAACATGTGCCTTGCTTGTGTTTCTGCCCAAATTACCTTCGTAGGCAAGGTCAATGATTTTGTTCCTTCGATTTAATGGTGGTATAATTTTGTCAATCCTATATAAGAAGTTGTTATTTAAATTGATTTAATTTCTCACTTCCCAAAAACTCTTGATGTCATCATTGACATCACTTTTCTTGTTTGGCCAACCTTGTGTTTTGTATGACTTATGTTTTGCTAAAATATCATGTTGCTGGTTGGCTGTGTTCCATTCATCAATGGAGACTGCAGGAGAGCTAATTGTCGTGACTGGGTATTCTGGTATATCAAATTCCCCAATTATGTTTAAAGGAGCTCTTGATAAGAAATCAGCAGCAATATCTTTATTTCCAGGAATGTATTCAACTCTAAAACAAAAGTTTTCTAGTCCTAGAATCCACCTGGCTATCATGAGCATGCTGTTGTAAGACCCTTTAGTAGAAAACATGTAAGTTAAAGGTTTATGGTCTGTGCAAATGTCAAATTGTATGTCCCTTTAAAAAAAACAGAAATGTTTGACAGCCCAAAAACAAGCTAGAGCTTCTCTTTCTACTACTGAATAGTTATACTCTGCCTTACTAGGGGCCCGGGAGGCAAAAGCTATGATTCTTTCTTTGCCTTGTATGATCTGAGATAGCGTTGCTCTTAAGCATTTATTGCTAGCATCTGTTGTAAGGATAGTCTTCCTATTGGGTTCAAAGGTGCACAGATAAGGTACTGATAAAATGGCCTGTTTTACGTTTTCAAAGGATTTCTGATGGTGTTTCACCCAATCATAGGGCACATGCTTTTTCAGTTACCCCCTTAAGTTGTAAGTAATCTCGTAAAAGTTTCTCACATATTTGGCCATGAATTCAGCTAGCCCTAAAAATTATTTATGTTCATCCTTATTTTTGGGAGCATTAGCTTTGTTGACCACCTCCAACAAGCACGACTTAGGTTTGAACCCAACTTTGCAAATTGCATGTCCTAAATACTCAGCTGTGCTTACTCCAATTTGACATTTTTCTTTTTTTTATGTGAGCCCTGCTTACTTGAGTCTGTCAAGGACAGTTTTCAAAATGTTATTGTGTTCTTCAGTAGTGGTCCCGTATATTAGCACATCATCCTGGATTTAGGAACACCATTTAAAATGTGCTGCATGATCTTTTGAAATACTGCTGCTGTTGATGTCAATCCAAATGGCATCCAGTTAAACATGAATGATCCTATGGGAGTGGTGAACACAGTTAGCCATTTACAATCAGAATGTAACTCTACTTGGTGATAGGCATTGGATAAATCAAGCACAGAGAAGCATTCAGCTTCTCCCATCGTACTCAGCATTTCATGACTTCTTGGTAGGGGCTGTCTTTCAATCCATATGTTTTTATTTATATCCCTTAAGTCCCCACAAACTCTGATATCATTGCTGTGGTTTTTTTTTGTGATTACAATAGGAGTTATCCAATCCAATCACTCAATGGGTTGTTTAATGTCTAGGGATTTTAATCTGTTGAGTTCTTTTTCCAGAGATTCTTTCATTAAGCTCGGTATGGATCTGGTTTTGTGTATTGTGGGTTTGGAATTTGCTTTTAATTTGATTTTATGTTGGAAGTTCTTCAACAAACCTAATTTGTCGTAGAAAACGTCTGGGAACTTGCTGATAATTTGATTTTCTGAGCAGGATCTGCCAATCAACAACACTTGTTCTGAATTGTTGGGATCCAATTTAATCCATAATTCTTTTTGGTGTTGCCACCTCAACAAATCGATATCCCACGCAAAGGAAGCAGCTGTGCCTGTTAGCGTGAGGTGATATCCTTTACTGATGAGTAACTTGATGGCATTTATCTGCCATGTCACACCTGACGGCACCGCCCCTTTGTTCTAGGTTCCACAGGCGAAGAAATCAGCTGTGGCTGTCAGAGTTTTACTTCAATGAATATCCAGTAAAATTATATTACAATGTTACAGCATCGCCATAGAATAGATATCCCAAGGTGAAGGAAAAAAAAACTGTACTTGTTAACTGCGTTTAACCTTTATGTTGATAGCTGAAAAATTTAGCATTTCTTTAAAATGCCACAACACACTTAACAGGCGAAGGAAAACAGCTGTGCCTGTCAGTGTTTTCACTTTAACATTCGCTTTAACATGTATTGTTGCTAGCAGATAACATAATATGCTTGTCAGAACTTTATGTGAATGAATATCCAGTAAAATTATATTACGATGTTACGGCGTTGCCATTGAATAGATATCCCAATGCAAAGGAAAAAAGCTGTACTTGTTATGTGAGTTTAACCTCAATGTTGACAGCAGAAAAATGTAACATTTCTTTAAAATGCCACAACATGCTTGACAGGCGAAAGAAATCAGCTGTGCCTGTCAGCGTTTATACTACTGTGAAGTGTTAATAATTCAGGCTGACTGCACTGCCCCCCTGTGGTATAGGTTCATCGTTGCCAAAGAAGGACACACCTGTCTCCTGACAGGCATAGGAGATCAACTGTGCCTGTCAGGGTTTTTACTTTAACATTCACTTTTAACATTTATTGTTGCTAGAAGATGACATAAAAGGCTTAACAGGCAAGGAAATCAGCTGTGCCTGTCAGCGTTTTATGATATTGTTGAAATGTAAATAAATCAGGAAAGAAGAAGTGAAATTCTATAATGCCAGATGAAGGTAATTAAACTTTCCTATATGTGGCCGATTATCTTGACACGTTGCACTCGAAAAATGATGGCACTTTTATCATATTGTGGGCATTAAAGCGGAAGGGAAAAATCCTAGCCAGAAAGATTACAGTACCTTAATGCTGACAAACATGCGAGGAAAGGTGGAGTATTGAGAAGGGGAGGAGATAGAATGATCCCCCGTTCGCACGGTAACTCGTCGCCAGTGGTATGAAGAATAATGCTTTGTCCTTTTCATTTAGACACCTTTATTCTGCATCTCCACTACTCCACCACAATGCCCGGTTTATCGATCTTCTCACAGACTTCCCTCAACCCAACGTTCTAAATGCAACTCCAGAAACTAGAGAAATGTGCCAACGTTCTGAGGGTGGAGAGGAGTAGTAACATACCATATTTTCATTTACTCATTACAACAGTTTACCATATAGTTTCCCCACTGTGTCCACAGCACTGTTGTTATAACACTGTCTCCCCAGTGCTTTCCTTATAACAATGTCTCCATAACACTGCCATTAAGCTCCATATCAAAGACACCTGTTTAAAACTCCCCACAGCTGGCTCCTTTTCCTTGCCACACCTTGCTCACCCTCCTTACTCGCCTGAGTTGACACCACTTGTCGGTGGATTTGAGGGTGAGCAGCCCCACACTAGTCCTCCATGATCACAGGGCCATCTTCTCACAAAAGGCCTCCTCCCTTGCCACAAATGGCTCCCAACTACCACCAGAGTCCTGCTGCATTTTCACACAGGTCCCTATCATCACCAAATGTTGTCATTTGAGCGCATGGTGTTCACACAAGAGTCTGGAGACTTTTCAGTAGGAAGTAAGTTTTGTATTTCATGTTAGGTCCTTGTATTACAGAAAAAGGGGGTAAGTCCTGCTAGGGCTCCATTCTGCCTCAAACTCCCTGAAACTCTTAGCTTTCACTCCAGGCTACACAACAGCATTCTGCTCCATCGTTTTCAGCATTTCAGGCACCAGTTCAGACATGCAGCAAATGGGCACACACCGGATACTACACTTTTCCTCCATGGTAGTGGCAAGGATACTGCACTCTTCCCTCTTGATAGTGGCATCTTCAGGGAGGATCTGGATAACGCTTTTATTAGATCAATGCATGGAGTGTCCATTGTGTAGTGTTGTATTTTGTTGCTAACAAAGATGGGGTTTTCTAAAGGATGCATTTGTGAATGAAACAGAGGGTCTTGGAGATACCTCTGGTGCTGGCGGGAAGCTCAGTATGGAGAGAAGTCTTAAGCTTGCTGCAGCAACGACTCGATTATTAAATGCATGAGTGCGTCCCCTGGGACAACCCGTGTGTATAAAATACTATTTTCCAGATACAATTAGCTACTTCGAAGCGGGAGGAGCGTCTTCTGTCGGTGGTGTTTTGGTTCTGCTTCTTGGTGAGGGTGCAGGTGGCAGACAGCTCTAAGGCATGTCAAGAAGATGACAAGCACATCATGTGCACTTCCTTTGACAGGCTGCACCCACCACCTTGCGATTCTCCCCCGCCCCCACCATCCCATTTGCTATTGGTTTAATACGACCGTACAACAAGTGAGAAGGACTCGCACCAGAACACATTGCAAAGGCAGCTTAGGGAAGGACAGAGAAAGTCTAATGTGCAAGACAGAGAGGCGTCAGAGCACTGCAGGGCGGGATTTATCCGCACTGTGCAGAAAGGTGGCTGCCTGTGCGCAACAGAGAGCAAGCAGTGTGTGTACGAGGCACACAGCTTTCCATGAACAGCAGAAGTTAGCGTTGGGCACTGAAACGTTTAGGACAACGGCAGTCAGATGTTTGTACACTGAAAACTAAAGTGTCTGTGGTCGGGGTGGGGAGAGGGGCGTCATGTCTGGCACAGTTGGGTTCCTGCATTGGAGGCAGGAGATCTATAAATGGAGCAGGGTAGTGGTTTTTAACATTTCCACATCTTTGGACATCCACCTAATCACTACGAAAAACCCAGGTACCTCACTGAATCATTATTGGAATCCCGGGACCCCCACTGAGTCACTGGAAGCTGAGCAACCCCGCCTAAGCATTTTCGATGATTTTAGGTGCAAAACAAAACACATTATATATAGAAACAAGAATAAATAAAACAAATACACAAATGATTAAATGTGTTATTTAATTCACAAACAAATATAAAAAAAATCAAAAGTTTACTTTTAATGGGAAGGTTGGATCTTTTCTAAACTCAATTGAGGCCTTTCATCGTCCATACTGTATCTAAGGGCACAAATTGGGAGGTACATGCAGGTGGATGGTGTCCACCCACTATTTTCACAGGGGGGACACTGTCCACCCTGGCAAGAATTTGGGCCCTACAACCAATAATTTTCACACACTGGGACACATTCAGCAGCATCTGGTTGTCTACTTTCAATCTGCAACAACATGCAGGTGGGAGGCTTTTCTATTTCATAATCCAGCTGGGCCCATAACAAAGGCTGCACTTGAGTGGTCATCAAGCCTTCTTTTGTTTGTGTCTCCTGGCTGGGAATGGTCTGGAGCTTCACACCCAAATGCAGTGGAAGAGAAACAAAGGTGCACACCCTGATAGCACTCCATACTTTCTTAAGAAAAGAATGCTTTTGACTTCGTTCAGTCCCTGTATACAAGATCTGCATGCACTGTAGGAATATCAGATGTGTTGGTCTTTCCCAGTATTTACACAAAATAAATTGTATTTTATATAGCACTTACTACCCCTGATGATGCATTGAAATAATTTAAATACCACTATTTTTCCTTTTATAGCACTAGTCATCTCCGTGCAGAGTGTAAGAGCGCTTAACATCACACATATACATTACATATACAATATGTCATGTACGTTTGTAACTCAATGTACAGGTTATTTTACACAAGACAGTGGGGGTTACAAAGTGTAGAAGTTGCATATATCCTTCATTGCTACTGTGCTATATTAGGAGGATCACAATACAACTGCAAGTGACATAGGGATCTCTGTGTTCAAAGCAGTAACCCACTTACCTATCTACATAAAATAAAATCAGTCTTCTGCATGTTACATGATGTTCTTTGCAGGAGGCGCATAAACCTGCTATGCTACTTTGAGTCAAAACTGGGGCTAAACAAAACAAAGATCTTTCCAGCAAGTACATTAACATCCAGAGTTATCTTACCTTTATTATATACTCAGTTTGAATGAGAACACATAGATCTCTGTAGCAGGTGCCCTCACCCCTTAAGCTATTTTAAAATTCAGACTTTGCAACCAATTAAGCAGAACAGACTTACTGCCAGTTTTCTCCTTGTTGCCAAATGTTTTGCAGCTGAGTTTAAAAAAAAAAAAATGAATAAGCTGAGGCCCAAATATTTTGACAGGTTTGAGTCCCTTTTCTGTCACAGCCCTGCCGCAAAATCTATTTTGATGCAAACCCATATTTACAAAGGCCTGTAAGCATACGTTTGCACCAAACTGGTAAGTCTACCTGAGGCTGGCATAACAAGGAGAAAATATTTTTTTTCTTCTCATTATTTCCTCTTTATATGTATGCTGCATTCTGCAGCACACATACAAAGAGAAAATAGCCTCATAGGATGGTTGTGCATGGCTTTGAAAAATAAATGAACAAAAAAAAAATAAGGCAAGGCAGCACATTGCCCTGTCTTGCATTACTGTGTCTCAGGTAGGCCTTACATGGGTGGTGCATTGGTGTTCCTGTTCAGCCACCTATGTATTTTGTGCACAAATAGTACAAGCAGTCTTCTTAAGGCAGGCACTCTAGCTTTCCTTGGATCAGATTTTGAGTTCCACTTCCCTGAAAAAAAGATTAAGGTTATTCCATATTTATGTGAGGTGACATTCCAGTTAGGCCCTGCTAGTGAGTTCCCACCTCAGAAGTTTCTTGATGGCTATGAGAAAGTCAAAGTGCCTCCACACCGTAGCATGTCAGTCAGGGCAAGCCCAGTATTGGAGGACTGGTATTCAGTCTTACCCGCTCTTGCTGGAGTGGAAATTGGAGTGCCCTGGCACACATCTGCAGCGTGGTGGTGAGCTTAAGAATAGATGCTAAGGTAGACGCGGCAGGCATCCATACTCACCTTCGCCTAGGTGGTAAGCCTCTGTGAATCCAGCGGCAGGTCTTGCGTCCTCCTGGATTGTTGGGTAGTTGAATTGTTGCTCTTCCTTCATTGCTAATGACTTGCTTCTCCTTCACAGCTGCATGCTACTCCAGGTCAACAGCACACTCTCTTCACCATTGCTCTCCTCCTGGCATACAGGGTTGTGACAGCGCACACAGTAAAATGGCCTCTTCAGGTTACAAAATTACACAGGGTGATGGCCCTCTTCTTGATAGACCAATGTACCAGGGTGACAGCCCTCAAATATCACGCGCCCCCCGTCTGGTATACAGCAGTCACAGGCAGCACACAGGTTTTTGCATTTGCTTTGTGCAATTTAGCCACTAAATGGACATCACTTTATTTCTCCTATTTCACATCAAAGATCAATGTTTTGTCTTTAATTCTTAGTGCATGATGCTAGAGTGACACTGGCAGTCAGAAGCCACATGAAAGTCTTTATGCGGCCTAGATTCGTATTACTATATTCCAAGAAGGAGAGAGTGAGAAGTGATACAGGGTTTACTCACCTTCCCTAACACCTAACCATACAAACACATGCTTAACCTATCTCCCATGCTTAACCTATCTCTTAATACCAGCACAAGGGGATCCTTCTATGGTGTTAAAAGGACTCTCACCCCCTGGAATTCCAAGTGGCATGCTTCATCGTAAAGTTCTTCTCCAGAAACAACAGGAGGGAACCCCTACTATGCTTAACCTATCTCTCAATACCAGCACAAGGGGATCCTTCTGTGGTGTTAAAAGGACTCTCACCCCCTGGAATTCCAGGTGGCATGCTTCATTGTGAAGTTCTTCTCCGGAAACTAGTGTTTCTAGACGAGCTCGAGCTTGATAGCCAAGGGAGCTCTTTGGTTATTGGGTGGGATCATAGAGTTAAAATAGTCTACATGTCCTGAGGATTAATTTTTATTTTCAAAGGGCACCCTGAATGAGTTAAAGACAGGAGGGAATGTACTAAGGAAATAAGTATCCTCTGTATCCCTGGATAAACATGTTCAGCCTTCACACCAGTGCCTCACTGGGCTAGTTTGCTTTCGTTGGGATCTCACAAGGATCCTGTTTGTATCCTAATAGTGTGCATTCAATTGTGAACAATCCATTCACCATACTAATACATGCCATACATACTGACCGATTTTGTTCATTTGTCCGCATTCCTTTAGTAGCATCCTGTTTGGAGCTCCATGAAGGTGAAGAGGAAGGTGGAACTTTTAGTCCAACTTTCATCAAACGTCTCTTCCCAGCTGTGAACCTCTTTGGTTCCACCTTCCCCTGCATCCTACAATCTTATTATATATGATGCAACGTTACAAAATCAAACACAAGAGCGAGCTTTGCCTAGGATCACAGAATTTGATCAAGCTAGGAAGCTAGGATTGGACCCAGGTTTCTTCTTTCACATTGTTCATTTCAGCCATTAAATGGCCATTTCTTTATTTCTCCTGTTTTACATCAAAGGTTAATGCTTTGTTTTTATTTCTTGGAACAAAAGATTGAAGCTTGAGTAGCAGGCAGATGCTACCACTGTGCACTTTTCACTTCAAATAAGGACTGCCTTGCATAAATCTGCTTGCTCCTCCATGGCCCAAATATTTCCATTTTTGTAGAAGTATTTAAATCTGTCTCACCACAACACAAAATAATTTCCAAACATTTAAAATTATGTGTTTCATTTACCATTTTCAATCACCAAATGTTGAAGAGTTGTTTTCCTTGAAAGGAAGACAAGTTGATTTTTTGTAGCTCTGGAAATTCGAGAGCGCTGGATATGGCTGTGTTAAATTTGTCAAATTGTTACCGTGCCAAGGTTTGGGTGGTCTTGTTTTTTGTCATCCTCAGACCTCCCTATTGAGGCGATGTTTCAAGGTTTGCAATGAACTGTATTGTAACACAATAACACAGTATCTTGTTGTTATGATGTTCTTATGTCTGGGAGACTGATGCAATTCAGAGTTATGCTATGTAAGAAATGAAAGATTATGTGTGATTACTTAAGATGAGGTTACTGTTAATAGACAAGCCCACAGGTCAGTGTTACTGTAAACAAGTAGGTCAAGGAGGCCGTTTCCAGTGCACAACATTGGCAGTGTAACATGTCTATGATATGGAAAGTTCTTATTAGCAAGCATACTCTAGTGTAGATTCTGATTACTGACCAAGGTTTGTGGTGTCTATCACCCATTTTGGGTAGTTTTTCTATGCAAACAAGTATGCAAACAAGTATGCAATTCCTTATGAATGCCAATATTTTTTTGAAAGCTTAAGTTGGGACTAGAATTGCAAATGCCTTTTTCAGGAGTTGCCTTTGTCACCATATCCTACTCATCTTGTGCAGCTTACACTTAGTTTGATGTGGAGCTAATACCTCTTACTTTAAAATGTATGGTCAATTCTTGGTGTGAGAATTCTGGTGGTACTGATTCCAGGATGAGCTGTCAGGTTGTGCTGGTGAATGTGAGGGTGGTTTAGCTAACACTAAGAACATGAGAGATGTGTGTTGCTAAATGTGAAGGTGACATTTTGGGGGGCAGTGTGTAATTTGTAAAAACACAAATGCATAGCCCCAAACTTTTTCTTAGGGCCCTATTGCTGAAATCCAAGAGTGCCATAGCCTTTTCTTTCAATAACCTATAATTGCTGAATCTTGCAGGTTATTTTTTCATCCCTTTTTCTGCCTTTTAGGCCATGGTCTGTTGGTAAAAATGAGCCCCAATCTCCTAAAGTGGGAGCAGGTGGGGAAAGCTGACTATGAATATTTCACATAGGAGAACGGTCTCACCTCTGGAGAGCGTAAAAACACAAATGCATAGCCCCAAACTTTTTCTTAAGGCCCTATTGCTGAAATCCAAGAGTGCCATAGCCTTTTCTTTCAATAACCTATAATTGCTGAATCTTGCAGGGTATTGTTTCATCCCCTTTTCTGCCTTTTAGGCCATGGTCTGTTGGTAAAAATGAGCCCCAATCTCCTAAAGTGGGAGCAGGTGGGGAAAGCTGACTATGAATATTTCACATGGGAGAACGGTCTTACCTCTGGAGAGTGTAAGCAGCTAAAGCAATCAGATCTACATGGAAATAAGCTGCATATGGAATATTATGCCTGGTTGGGTAGGCTGACGGTGGAGATAGCTTGTTCAGTCCTTGGGTAAAAGAAGCTTTACACTGACAAAAGACAATATTGCTTTAAGTGTACTCGTAATGCACTCAAATGTATTTATGATAGATCTGTTAAACATATATGTAAGGTCTTAAGATCTGTTGTCACTTCTTTGAGGCCAGTTCTTGTAAAGTCATTGCTTGTAATGCCACTTCCTGTGATGTTAATTCCTGTAAAGCTGTGTGTGATGTCACATGCCATGATGTCACACACTGTAATGTCACACCAGGTGATTTCACTTGCATACTGCCTAACTAGGTTAGTCCCCCCACTTCTTTTTTTAGGACTAGTGTCCTGCTATATCTTGTTTGATGCATTTGCCCTGCTCTCTCAAAGCAATATGAGGATAATAATATATAGGCCCTCATTCTGACCCGCCAGGGCAGAGGGCAGAGGAAGCACCGCCAACAGGCTGGCGGTGCTTCCTGGCCAATTCTGACAGTGGCGGTAAAGCCGCGGTCAGAAAAGGGGAACCGGCGGTTTCCCGCCGGTTTTCCCCTGGCCAAAGGAACCCTATATGGTCCACCATGGCGGTCGTTAGGACAACAGCATCAACATTTTTTATGCTATTGGGGCCCTTTGCCACACTAGCATAAAAAATGTTGGTGCTACTACAGCAAACCAAAGGGAGGCCAAATGAATAACATGGGTGGGTCATTTTAACACCTGCTCTGAGCAAGTGTTAAAAATGAGAGAAAAAATGGTGCAGTGAAATGTTGTAAATTTCACTGCACCATTTTTTCAGGTCTCCCTGTGTCAGAACACCCCCCTTGCATACATTATGCCTGGCGCAGGCATAATGTGGAACAAGGGTATACAAAGTGGTGCAATACAAGCATTGCACCACTTTGTAAATATGGTGTAGGAGAAAGGCCTCCTTATTGCCACCTCGGCATCAACAAATGATGCTAGGGTGGCACAAGGTGGTGCTAGGAGCTTGTTAATGCCCCTTTATGCAGTAGTGAGAATCACTAGTGAAGGGCAAAGAGGGGTTTCACTACACTGCAGAGAGAGTCTACAGTGCACATCAGGGATAGATATCTGTGTATTGCAGAGAAAAGTGGATATATGCATGGTGGGGGCAGTAGGCCTTAAATGAGAACTAAAAACAGACTTTAAAATGGGCCCTTTTGAGTGTTAGAAATGGGATCTCTGGTTGGCAGAGGTATACACCTTTGTCAAGGTCGGTACCACAATCCTAGTTAGGGTAAGTCACACACAATCTAAATTACCCTGTGCCCACCCTCTGGTAGCTTGGCACTGAGCAGTCAGGCTTAACTTAGAAGGCACTGTGTAAAGTATTTGTGCAATACATCATACAATAACACAGTGAAAACACCATGAAAAAACACCACACAGGTTTAGAAAAATATAGAATATTTTATCTGCTTAAAATGAGATCAAGATTCAATAAGCACAAGTTGAAGTATCACTTTTGCAGGTTTAAAAAGACTCTTAAATCTTAGAAATCAATAGTTGTCACTTGATTACACAAAGTACCTGGTTTGCAATAAAATAACACGCACAGAGACCACAGAGGAGAAGATGCGTGGAAAAAATAGGGTGTGCATTGGATTTTCTGATTCGACACAGACGATTGATCATTTCTTTCCACTCTGCAAGGGGCTTGGTTCATTTTTTGGTGCGCAGCCTCAGTTCCTAACTGTGATGTGGGGATCTTTTTGATGCCCAGGGTGGATGCGGGGAAATCCTGGGTGTGCTGGAAGAAGTCACAGGTGTTGCGTCGATCTGGTAGGGCAATACGTTGAATTTTCTGTTGCACAGCAGGCACTCCATCGATTTTCCATCTGGGGAATCGGCTGTGTCATTCCGGTTTGGTTGTGCATCAATCCAGTAGGGCTGTGCGTCCAATTTTCTGTTGCATGGCAGGCACTGCATCGAGTCTTCACTTGGGAAATCAGGCTACCTTGTTCCGGTTCAGCTGTGCGGCCATTTCTCGGTCGCAAGACGGCTGCGCATCATTTCCGGCAGGTTGTGCATCAATGTCGGTACACAAGGAGTTTCCTGAACTGATGAAGTCTTTTTGGCACTCAGACTTCAGACAATATGAGGCAAGCTCAATCCAAGCCCTTGGAGAGCACTGGGACCATAAGGGTGTGGAGAGGGCAGCACAGCAACAGCAGGGCAGCAGTCCTTCTCAGCAAAGCAGTCCAGATGAGTCCTTTGGCCAGCCAGGCAGTTCCTCTTGACAGGTTGCAGGGTCAGGTCCAGACGTGTCTGAGTTGGTGGGGTCGGGGACCCAGTTTATATACCCAAAAATGCCTATGAAGTGGGTAAGACTTCAAAGAATGGTTTTGAAGTCCATTATTTGAAGTCCATTAGTTCCGCTTTCAGTACAGGTTCTGGGTTTGGCAGTCCATTGTGTGAGGGTAGGCAACTAGCCTTTGAAATATAAGTGTCAGGCCCTCCACCCTTCCAGCCCAGGAAGACCCATTCAGTTTGCAAATGAGTGCAGATGTGACTGAGTGTCCTGTGTTTGTGGTTGTCTGGGTGAAATGCACAAGGAAGCTGTCAACCAGCCCAGCCCAGATATTGATTGGAGACAGGCTGTAAGGCACAGATGGATTTTAAGTGCAGAGAAATGCTCACTTTCTAAAAGTGGCATTTCTAAAACAGTAATATACAATCTAACCTCACCCATAAGCAGGATTTTCTATTAACATTCTGGCCATACTAAACATGACCTGGTAAGAATCTACCACTAAAACAGCATATGAGGGTAGTCCTATTACTATCCTTTCAAAGGAGCAGGCCTTACAGTAATGGAAAATGAATTTAGGAGTTTTCCACTGCCAGGACATATAAAAACATATATATATGTCCTGCCTCTTACCTACAGAGCACCATCCCTATGGGTTAACTATGGCCTAACTTAGGGGTGACTTATATGTGAAAAACGGGAGTACTTTTGGCAAGTACTTTTAAATGCCAAGTCGAAGTGACAGTGAAACTGCACACACAGGCCTTGCAATGGCAGGCCGGGGACCTGGTTAAGTTGCTACTTATGTGGGTGGCACAACCAATGCTGCAGGCCCACTAGCAGCACTCAGTTTACAGGCCCTGTGCACATGTAATGCACTTTACTAGGGACTTACAAGTAAATCATATACGCAAAATGGGAATAAACCAATGTTACCATGTTTAAGGGAGAGCGCATACTCACATTGACACTGTTTGGCAGTGGTAAAGATTGCAGAATCCAAAAACCAGCAAAACAGTGTCAGAAAAGTGAAGGGAGGCAGGCAAAAAGTTGGGGGATGACCACCCTAAGGCTGTGAGGTCTAACAAGGAGGCTCTATTTTCATGTCCTTAATTATACTGACAAAAACAATGATCGATTTTTTAACACTGAATGCAAAAACTCATAAGGTACTACACATCAACGCAGCACTTTCTGTTTATATTTCATGTTTTACTTCATCTTACATTCGCTAACAGTATTTGCTTTTTTCAAGATGATGTATTTCTGTACTTCTTTTATGCCACATACAACTCATTTGTAATGCATACTTTGAACTGAGGTGCCTCCAGGTGTCTTAGTAAGGTCAGGTCATGAGTGTTTGTTTATGAGGGCACAGGACTGAGAGTTTTAAAGTTGAGACAGAAGGCATTGTGAGTTTCTCACTGTCAGTCCACCCAAAATTTTGCAGCCTGGGGTGGCAAATGTGTGCCAAAAAAAGCAAACTTTTCAATCCTACACCCCAAAATGTACTGTATTTTTGCAGCAGGCAGGGCACCTGCCAGTCACAATAATACCACTTATTTTTCTGTCACTATTGGAGAATCGGACAAGTCGGTCTGTGACCTGGCAGAATGTCCAGAAGCACTGTGCCGTGGAAGAGTTGGGTGTCCGATGCCAGAGAGTGCATTTCTAAATTTGAAAAAGAAAACTGCTCTCTGGCAACTGACAAAAAAACCTGCTCTCTCTGGCAACCACTATTCCACAGATGCGCAAGGCAACTTGGGGTTAATGGAGTGGCAAGGACAAAGAAGACTGGGGAGTAGGGGACCATAAGGGTGTGGAGAGGGGCAAGATGAGTGCCCTGGACTTGTTGGAGGAAGAATATTTTGACAGGGGTATTCCTGTGTAGAGGAGAGGAAGTGGCATTGCTGCCTAGGAAAACCAGCCCACTCAACAGCTTGTGATTCTGAGCAAATCACTTAATCTCACCCTGCCTAAAAAAACGAATGAGACCTTGTGTAATGTAACTGGGGCTCATGAATGCCCTCTAGTACTGGTTGTGTTTGCGCTATATGAAATTTAAAAAAAAAACAAGCATTTGCAATGCAACGGGTCTTGCATTTCTCCGAGTTAGAGCTATTAGCAGTTGTGAACTCCCAACCAGACTTTTCTTGCCTCATTAAATGGAAAAAAATTAGCGTGATTGCGCTGCTAAACAAGCGAGATCGCCCTGCGAAAAGAGATAAAGTAGTCCGCAAACCAGACGGAAAACAGCGAGCCTTGTATGTTTTCAGTACTTGGTCGCTGTGCACGAGGAGGGCTAACCACCGGAAAAGGCGTGATGTATGCATGCCTTCCACTAATGAAAGCAAGCAGATTTTAAAAGGCAAGCCCACGAACCAATGAAAGACACTGATGTGACATGGGAGGGGCTTCGAGCCATTTTCTAACAACTACAGCGTCTAACAAGCGATACGCATGCTCAAGCGCATGCTTAAGCGCATGCTACGCAGGCTCGACCCTAAAAAGAGTCAAGGGGTGCTGGGTGCAACGAGACAAAGGGCAGTGCAGAAGGGGGGGCCCTTGCGAGTCAGGTAGGTAAGCACACAGCATGATGCAAGAGGCGGACCTTGTGCATTTTCAAGGGATTGACAGGTTTACAGGAAAGTCACAGAGGAATTTAACACCTCTGCCGCCGGGTAACCTGTTGTTCATCCTACTTTTATTGGGTCAGCGCAGCGCAGATCCAATAAAAGGTGGATCAGCCTCTATGTTTTTAAATGTAGCAGAGCAGTGCCTCTGCACAGAAAGATGGATATTGGACTGGTACATGGCAGCGAGAGATGTGTGTGCAAGGCTCAGGTGTTTGGCAAAGTTAGGTGTCGGTGCGCGGCTGAGGGGCAGACGTGGCCTATCTCGTATAATAAAGACAGGTGCTTGCTCCTTAGGGGGTGTTAGATGAGACATGAAAGGACATACAATCGAGCTGTCTATACCCAAAGGAAGGCGCCTGGAATTGTGAGGTACGGCTCAGTGAACAAGGTCACCGTAGTGTCAGACCCGACTGCACACGGTGTCCCCGGTTCACAACACTGGCAAGGGCGGAAGGCAAGGCTAGGACTAAGTGCTGTCCCTTCTGGGGGGAGAGGTGGGAGGGGTGTCTGCCAGTGGGGGGCAGACTCCCTCCTATCGCTTCTGACGTGTGAGAGGGTACTGATGCCGAGCGTCGTAAGGAGATAACGGCGCCCCCTGTCCCCAGGGAGCCACGACGCTGACATCCACTGTGAGGTCGGAAACAGTGGCGCCTTCCGTCCTGTGAACAGGCAGACAGTGATTCCTCTGTAAGGAAACGGCGGCGATGTTTGCCGCCTGTTGCGGGAGCAGTGAAGATTCACCTGTGAATAAATAGTGATGCCAGCACTGTGAGGGAACAGCGGCGATGCAGGACTGTGAATGAACGGTGATGTCAGGAGACAAAGGTGTTGTCTTATCAGTAAGCGGCAAGTGGTGCTGCCTTTCATGTGAGGGAACAGTGATGCTCTGTCCCCTGTGAGGGGACAGTGGGGTTAGTTTACCTGTGAGACAAAACTAGTGCTGTCTCACCTGTGATGGGACAGCTGGTGCTGGCTTACCTGTAAATGAAAACTAGTGCTTTCTTACATGTGAGGGGTTACTGGTGTTGTCTCATCAGTGAAAGAAAACCAGCGCTCTCTCGCCTGTGAGGGGATTCTCATCGGTAAGGGGATACCGGCGCTGTCTCACCTGTGAAAGAAAAACAGTGCTCTCTCACTCGTGGGGGGGTACTGGCGCTGTCTTACTTTAGCAGAGCTCTCTCACCCGTGAGGGCATACTGGCGCTGTCTTATCTGTGAGAGAAGACTAGCGCTCTCTCACGCGAGGGGATACTGGCGCTGTCTTACCTGTGAGAGAAGACTAGCGCTCTCTCACGCGAGGGGATACTGGCGCTGTCTTACCTGTGAGAGAAGACTAGCGCTCTCTCCCGTGAGGGGATACTGGCGCTGTCTTACCTGTGAGAGAAGACTAGCGCTCTCTCACGCGAGGGGATACTGGCGCTGTCTTACCTGTGAGAGAAGACTAGCGCTCTCTCCCGTGAGGGGATACTGGCGCTGTCTTACCTGTGAGAGAAGACTAGCGCTCTCTCCCGTGAGGGGATACTGGCGCTGTCTTACCTGTGAGAGAAGACTAGCGCTCTCTCCCGTGAGGGGATACTGGCGCTGTCTTACCTGTGAGAGAAGACTAGCGCTCTCTCACGCGAGGGGATACTGGCGCTGTCTTACCTGTGAGAGAAGACTAGCGCTCTCTCCCGTGAGGGGATACTGGCGCTGTCTTACCTGTGAGAGAAGACTAGCGCTCTCTCACGCGAGGGCATACTGGCGCTGTCTTACCTGTGAGAGAAGACTAGCGCTCTCTCACGCGAGGGGATACTGGCGCTGTCTCACCTGTGAGAGAAGACTAGCGCTCTCTCACGTGAGGGGATACTGGTTCTTGTCTTACCTGTGAGAGAAGACTAGCGCTCTCTCACCCGTGAGGGGATACTGGCGCTGTCTTACCTGTGAGAGAAGACTAGCGCTCTCTCACGCGAGGGCATACTGGCGCTGTCTTACCTGTGAGAGAAGACTAGCGGTCTCTCACCCGTGAGGGGATACTGGCGCTGTCTTACCTGTGAGAGAAGACTAGCGCTCTCTCACGCGAGGGGATACTGGTTCTTGTCTTACATGAGAGTGCCGAGACACTTGCTCTTCTTGCCTGAGGTTGCGGTGCCAGCCATGCGAATAAACAGGGGCACTGTTTTATCTATGAATGAGAAGTGGCTCTGTCTGATATACGTGCGGACACGTGCTCTCATGCTTGTGAGATAACAGCGGCGCTGTCTTATCTGTGAGGAGACGCATTTGCTGTCTTTCTGTCAGGGGACACTGGTGCTGTCATGGACACCGGTGTTGCTTTACCCATGAGCGGAAATTGGTGCTGTCCTACATGACATGTGAGGGGGCAGTGGGGCTGATTCTTGGTGATGGAGCACTGGGTCTGCCTGTTTTTAGGGTGACAGAGGTGGTGTATCTCTCTAAGAAGTGAGTAATGCTGAGTGTTGGGTGAGAGGGAAGGGCCTCCTGCTCTGTGAATGAGTGGAGTCGCTGTTAAATGTAATGTGAGAAGTCTTTTGTGTCGCAGCCCTGTGAATCAAGAGGTGATGTTATCTGCCCTGTGAGGGGCAGTGGTACTGCCTAACTTGTCACTTCTGATGTAGTGTACTGCCTGCCCTGTTGGAGACCACGAGTGCCTGCCCTGTCACCAATGAGACAAAGTTGCTGCCTGCCCTATGAACAATAGGCAGGAATTTCTGACTGGTGAACAGGCGTTTCAGTGGCTTGTTTCACAAGAGGACTTGGTGCTGCCTGCCCTGTAAAGAGGGTGTGGTGCTATGTGCCTGTGGGGAGGTACTGGTGCACCTGCCCAGTGAAAAGTGGCATTAGGGCCAGCCATATGAGTGGGCATTAGTACCGCTTAGGTGGCTGAGAAAGCAGGCTTCCTGACCTGTGACTTGGAGGCAGTATTTCCTGCCCTATGAAGATGCAGTTGTGCTGCTTGTTCCACGAGCAAGCAGAGTGCTGCATGTCATGTGAGGAGAGCTCATCAGAACAGCAAGAAAATTGGCCATTCAGGAATACATCAACGTCAATGCTCTCAACAGCAAGGAACTCTTTACCATGGTCAAAGAGTTCACCAAACCCAGCACGGACACCACAGACATCCCACCCTCCCAAGACCTCTGCAACAACCTCAACACTTTCTTCCACCGCAAGATCCAGAACATCTATGACGGATTCACAACCCAAGTCCTACCCACCCTGCACACTGCCACTGCACCCAAAGACTCCACTCCCCTGCCAACTCTCCACCAATGGACCCCCCTCACTTTGGAAGATAGCCTCAAGATCATGACATCAATCCACCTCAGGGAGTCCTCTGACCCTTGCCCCACCACATCTTCAACCCAGGCAGCACCACCATCACCCACGAACTGTGCTGCACCATCAACTGCTCCATCGGGTCTGCCACCTTCCTGAAAGACTGGAATCATGTGACCATCTACCCTCTATTGAAGAAGCCCTCCACCAACCCGATGGACGTGAAAAACTATAGACCTATCTCACTGCTCCTCTACCCAGCCAAAGTCATCGAGAAGGCCACCAATGACTAGCTCACTGAATTCATTGAGACCAACCACATCCTGGACCCCTCCCAATCCAGATTCAGGAGCAACAATAGTACTGAGAACGCACTCCTCGCAGCCACGGATGGCATCTGCACCCTCCTCACCTGTGGCAAAACAGCAGCCCTCATCCTCCTGGACCTCTCTGCCTCCTTCAACAATGTCTCCCACACCACCCTCTGCACAAGATGACATGACTCTAGCATCCACGGCAAAGCCCTTGAGTGGATCCACTCCTTCCTCACCGGCCAAACCCAGGGAGTCAGGATTCCACCATTCACCTTGAAACCGATGGAGACATTATGCGGAGTCCCGCAGGGCTCAGCTCTGAGCCCCCCCTCTTCAATATCTACATGACCCCGTTTGCTAATATCATCAGACACCATGGTCTCAATATCAACTCCTATGCCGGTGATACCCAGTTGATTCTCTTCCTCACCGACAAACCATCAACAGCCAAGAACAACTTATACAATGAAATGAAGGCAGTCGTCGCCTGGATGAAAGACAACTGTCTTAAGCTCAAATCTGACAAGACTGAAGTCCTCATCCTGGGCTCCACCCTCTCCATCAGGGACGACACCTGGTGGCCAACAACTCTCGTGCCCCCCTCACCCACTGACCACGCACTCCACCTCAGAATCATTCTTAACTCCTTGCTCTCAAAGGCCTGCCAAGTCAAGGCCGTCACATCATCGTTCTTCAACACACTTCGCTTGCTCCGAAAGATCTTCAAATGGATCCCCATTGAGGCAAGAAGAACAGTCACCCAGGCACTGATCATCCAGAACTCTGCGGCTAGACTCATCCTGGACATCCCCCCACCACACCCACATCACTGCACACCTGAGACATCTCAGCTGGCTCCCAGTCAACAAAAGAATCACCTTCAAGCTCCTCACACACTCATACAAGGCCCTACACAACATCGGACCCACCTACCTCAACCACCACCTCGCCTTCTACACTCCCACCAGACAGTTCCGCTCCACCCAGCTGGCCCTTACCTCCACTTCAAGGATCTGTAAAGACTCGGCTGGAGGAAGATCCTTCTCCTTCACCACTGCAGAGACCTGGAACATGCTGCCTTTCCACCTCAGGCAATCCCCCTCACTGATCCAGTTCAAGAAGGACCCCAAGATCTGGCTCTTCGACTGATCCACATCCTTCCACCCAGTACCTTGGACCCCTCTGGTTGAAAAGCTGTGCTTCATAAATACCTGATTGTTAGAAAGTGGGTTATTGGTAGTGGTAAGTATGAACCTACCACTGGCAATAAGCCCACTAACCAAATATATGTTCAGTAAAGGTCTCAGTAAATTAGCCATTTGCTCAACCCTTGGTTGGTGTAACCGAGCAGGCAGGCCTACCTTAGGAGACAAGAGTGTAACACTTTCAAAAACACCAATACAGTAACTAAGTGAGACACAACACACAATCAAAATCCCACACCTATTTAGAAAAAAAGGTTATATTTTTATGAGTAAATAGGCACCAAAACAACAACAATCCAATGAAGGCTACTAGAGATATTAATTTTTAAAGAGTCAACACTTTCTAGTGCTTAGAAACACAAAGCGCCAACTTCACCAAAATTCTCCAAACTTCTCCAAACTTCAAGAGGTGTTTCCTGAAGTCCTCCTTGTAGGTACAAAACATAAATCGAAGGGTCTGGAATCTCCTCGAAGGTCCTTGGAACTGGAGATATGAATTTTGAAAGAATAAACACGTACTCTTGGTTAGAAACACAAAGTGCCAATTTGACCTAATTTCTCCAAACTTCTCCAAATTTCTGGAGGTGTTTTTTGAAGCTCTCCTCGCATGTACAAAGGGTCCAAAACACAAATCCAAGGGTCTGAAATCTCCTGGATGGTCCTTGGAAAGTTGGACACAATTCCCACAATGCACCTGTCCAAATCCTTTAAAGTCCACTGGATGCACTCTAGGCTGGGGATGATGCAGATGAAGCTCTGTTAGCCCATAGCTGCAGGGAGTCCACTCCTGAGTCCTTCTTGAAACAAGGCACCATCCCTAGGGCTCTAGTACCCGATTGTGCAGCAGGCGCAGTTCACTCAGAAGTGCAGTCCAAGGGTGCAGGTCCAGATTCCAGCAGGGCAGTCCTCCTTCCTCTTGTAGTTTCAGGCAGCAGATCTGAGAGGCAATGCACCTTTCACATATTTCTTCTTAGCTCTTGGGCATCAGGAAGGGGGGCACCCCTGACCAACAGAATGCAGGTTGACACCCAGATGGATGACCACTTCCTCCAAAGTCTGGCATATTCCTGTCATCACATTTAAAGTGCCCAATGCACCAAAGTCGAATTGGGACTCCATTTCAATTTAAATGCAGTCTGCAGAGTCAGGGTGCATTTAAAAACAAGCATTTGCAATGCAATGGGTCTCGCGTTTGCTCAAGTTAAAGCTATTAGCCTTGTAAACTCTTAACCAGACTTTTCTTACTGCATAAACTGGAAATGAAAAGTAAAACAGTTTCACATAACTAACCAGACTTTTCTTGCCACATAAACTGAAAAGTAAAACAGTTTCACATAAGCGAGCCGGCAGCCTCCAGGAGCGCACAACAAACACACAAAAGGAAACAGAAGTTTGTTCGTAGTGAAACGTGTCGGCAAAACTGCAGTTATTCATGTAACCGGCAAAAGTACAATTATCCATGTAACCGGCAAAAGTGCAAATATACATGTAACAGGGTCGATGTCATGCAAAGCGCTCGAATACTGCCCAGTGAGCTCACGCTGCCTATGAAATAAAGAGAAAAAGTAGTGCAGAAACCATCCGGAAAACATGGAGCTTCGTATGTTTTCAGTAGTTGGCCAGTGCGCTTGAGGCAGGCTAAACACCGCAAAAGGCATGACATATATATGCCTTTCACTAATTAAATCAAGCTAATCTTAAAAGGCAAGACCACGAACCAACCAAACTGATGAGATTGACACGGGCCTGGTTAAAAGCCCACAAAGATATTACACCAGGGACAGAGCGCTTTGCGCTCAACCCTAATGACATCAAATGGTATGAATTTAATGTTTAAAGACAGGCTGCAAGGCAGGCCTGCATTTAAAAGGACAGAAAGCACACAGCAATGTACACATGCAAGTGCACAAATTCTGCTGGGCATCTCAATCAATCAAATCAATTACGGATTTGTAAAGCGCGGCTACTCACCCTTGAGGGTCTCAAGGTGCTGGGGGAGGGGGGTTGCTGAGGATCAGTCGAAGAGCCAGGTCTTGAAGTCCTTCCTGAAATGTGACAGGGTGTCACGGTTTCGGGCGGGACTGATCTGGACTTTGGTTGGGACACCCCTTGAGGTCACTGAATATCCTAAAGAGGTAGTGCACTGGGGCAGAGGAGCAGCTAAAGGCATACACGGAAAGGACAGCTATGGATAGGCACAGGAAACAGGAAAGTAAAAGCAGAGCAACCCTTGTGTGAACAAACAGGAAACGGATTACCAGTGGACAAACACGCTGGGGTTGTACACAGAGTAAGGCGCAGAACCTCCCACAGTGACAGGGAATCTCAATGCCTCTGTGCAGTTTGCTCTTACAGATAGTCACCCTGCCAGCCCCATAGAAAGGAGGCAGCAGAAGTGATTCTGTCTCTGGACCCTAGAGCACAAACAAGGATAGTACTTACATACACAGGACACGCTCTTGTGGGTCCAGCTCGAAACACAGTGGCGATTCCTGAGAAAACAGCAATAGCACACGGTCACCGTTAGGCACGAAATACAACGTATAACACTGGACAAGGATGGGGGCTGGAATTGCCTCCTGGAAACCAGAAGCCAACCCCAGTACACAGGAGGACACGTATACACTGGTGAAGACTGACAGAACACTTACCAGACACAAAGAACCAAGAAGAAACAGAAACAGAAGGGAACAAACAAAGAGGCAGAGGCAAGAACTAGGAACAGGCTCAGGCTGAAGCAAAGGCGGGTCTAGGACTTGAAAACAGGGCGCAAACGTCTGGCTGGGACAGACAGAGACAGGACTGGGAAACTGAGAACAGGCTCTGGCTGGAACAGGCAAGGACAGGACTGGAATACAGGGAGTAGGAAATGAGCAGTAAACAGGACTGGGAAACAGAGAGAAGGTTCAGGCTGAAACAAGGCAGGAGCAGGGCAGAGAAACAGGGAGCAGGCTTTGGAAGAAATAAACAGGTACAAGGCTAAGAAATAGGGAGCAGACTCTGGCTGGAACAATCAGGAGCAGAGCAGAGAAAAAGGAAACAGGATCAGGCTGGAACAGAACAGGAACAAAACTGGAACACCATCCGACAAGGGGTCTGTAACACAAAGGAATTGAAGTCCGATGCACGACGGGGAGCTTGAGGAAATGGCTGCTTATAAGCAGTTCCAAGCTGGGCTGCACAGGAGAGGTTTCAGGTGTGTGTGGTTTCGGACACTTGCAAGTCCTGGAGGAGAGGATCCAGTGAAAAGGAGCAACTGGACTTCTCCCATTGAAAACAATGGGAAACAGAATCCGGGTTTTCCTGACTACCAAGCTGTGCATTATGGGATTTGCAGTCTTAAGAAGCAAATGTAGTCCTACACAAGTGTACCATGGAGAAAAGAGAAACAAACAGGAGTCAGCAAGGGACTCTAGATAGTTGTTCAAGGTGATTCCCAGGCATCTGACAGTCCCCTTACAGCGCCCCCTGGAAATGGGACGACCGACTCGTAACACAGGGTGGGGGACTGTCTGAGGTGGTCTATGGACAATTATAAACTAGGGGCTTACCGGCAGATTGTACCCCCTTGCCCTACTATATACTAGGGACCTAAAGGGTCTGTCCGGGCAATTGGAATGGTACCCTAATACCTAATATACTCTACAACATGTGTGTTTTTAACATAGCACAAGCCTGGGTCTGGCTAACAGAGCTCAGGTCAGTCAGTTATCATCAGCACCAGTCAGCAACGAAAAAATGGAGGTGAACAGGGTAAAAAGATGATGTTGCAACACTGATTGATTGATTGATTTGCTGTCTACCCTGTGAGTAGACAATGGTCTACTCTGTCTCCCTGTGAGGACACAATGCTGCCTTATGATGGGCAAGTGTTGCTGCCTGCCTGCCTATGGGCAGTTGCGTTACTTGCCTGACGACTTAGGGGTTCTGTCTCCCTTGAGACAGGGCACTGATGCCTGCCCTCCGAGGAGACAGTGCATTTGCTTGGAGGAAGAGATGCATCCGCCTTGTGAGACGTTGGTGTTGCTGCCTGTGATGTGAGGGGTGATGGTGTAGCCTGCACTGTGCTTGAGTAGGCAGTGGCACTAGTGCCTCTGTGAAGGGGCACTAGTGCTTGCCCTCTAAGGAGGCAGAGGAGTTCCCTACCTGAGAGGATTCAGCCTTTCCACCTGCTCTGTGTCCGAGCAGGCAGTGGTGACGCTCGCCTTGTGAATAGGCATATTCCCGCACTGTCAATGAAGAGGAAATGGAGGTGCCCTGTGACATAGTGCCAGCTTGCAAGGAGGATTCCTTCTCCTCCTGCTGCTGTAGCCGAGGAGGGAGGAGCTCTGAGCCAGTGACGCAACCACTGATCCCTGATCCTTCACTCCCAGCCTCAGCCCGGATTTGTCTGCATGGTCTGACACAGCTGCTGGTGAGAGCAGGAGGAGAACAAAAGGAAGACCACGCACAGTCCGCCGCCTCTCACTCACCTGTAAGATCTGGAGGAGGGCAAAAGGGGGAGCCCCGTTGCACCTCTCAACTCTGCTGGGATCCCCTGTCTCCCTGAAGGAGCTACGAGCTGCTCAGCACCGTGAGGCTTAGACAGCTCCATCGGCCGCGGGAGGCAGCTGAGGTGTTCAGCACCAGCGGAGGAGGACAGCTCCCAAGAGCGGCTCAGCACAGAACACACTGACCCCTCCGGGAGCCCTGAGGGCGGCACTCTGCGCGCTTCAACACCGTCGGGCGGACGGCTCCATCTCTAGCGGTGCCGGCCCTCGGTCACTGGACTGCTACTTGGCACATTCCCTCTGTTATAGGGCCGTTTCTCCTGTACAAAGTACAGATAAGTGACTCAAGGAATTTTACGGAGGGTCGTCCCCTCGCCGAGGAGCCTTGGGACGCGGAGGTGCAGCGCCAGCAGTCCTAAGTGCCCCTGAGCTACCCTCCGGGATGGATCCCAAACTGCCAGCCCTCTTCTTGGCACTGGCCGTGCTCATCTGCCAGGCTGGGGCATTCCCAAAGCCCCTGAGTACCGAAGGTAAGACGTACACCCTGGCACACTTGCATCCTAACTCTTAAAGTGAGCACGGCAGTGCATCCCTAAAATAGTGGTCGAGAGGGCACCTTTTTCGAAGCACGACTCGAGGTCCCGCATCTACCCGCTCTTTTGTGTATATGTGCTGTTGGCGCGAGGCTGAGAGCGGTTGTACTTGCTCACTAACTGTTTTGTAGTACAATGCAATGCTGCGATGTACCGGTGTGTTTTAAATATTATGTCCCGGCTCTCTTCTGCTTTTAATCTCACAATCACATCAAGCCGATTATGCCGTGGTTATTTTCGGCAGCCTCCAGGTCACGTTGTATGCAAGCTGAATTGGTGTTTTGATTTTCATTTAGAAACGTCCTCACATATTATAAAAATAGTGTACATAGCGTGCATTTGCGGAAGTAGTTAAGACAGGGGTCAAATCCCTCCGGGGTTCCCATTGCCAAGAATGTTGTTGAAATGTCTGTATTCAACAGTGCACAGCCACTGAGCACCCCAAGGAGGGGATGGGAAGGGAGCGCCGGTAAAAATTCGAGGTCCCATTGGGGAATGAATTGGTATTTTGCTCATATAGTGTCATTTAAGTGCAAATTAAGAGAAGATTAAACTATCTGAAATCTGCGTAGGTCTTGCGCAAACGACAACTATGACTTGTGATGTACGCCGAAATGGTAACTTATATATATATAATTGTGCGAATAAATGGCACGGTCCACACTCCCACCTTTCACTTAAGAAGCACAAAAACAAGTGTGTGCGTGCGCCCACCGCGTGTGTGTGTTGGGGTGTTGGTGGGGCTGGTATGCGAGCGCAATGCCAGGGAAAATAAATAAAGCTATATGGAACATGCTACCGGAAACGAGTGCACTGACACACCGGATTTCACACATTTATTATTACATTGACTGATGCCACCTTTACAGGGCCTTGTAAGCACTCGCGTTCACCACTCCGCTAGAGACTGATTTACCCAAGATGCCAACCCACTGACTGCTGTCCATGGATCAGTGCATATTCTCAAGGCACTCGACACTGCATTACTCTTACTTTCCGCTCCTCGCGTGTGCGTAGTTACCTCATCCTGCTAAATATACCAACTTGCGCATTGTGTGTTGCAGATAACGCCGTGCACAACAGGGAGCTGAGTGTGGAGCGGCCTCTGGAGGAACAGGTAGTGACACAAATATCATGCTATGTTCGCTCGGCTTATCTTCTTTTCGTAAACAAACAGTAACATATATTTTAATTTTGTTTTCCGTGTGTCTGAAATGTGAAACGTAAGTAAAAACATATGGCACTTCCTGCCTGCAATCAGAAGGATGCCGCCTCTGCTCTAAAAGTTTGTGAAGTTAGGCCCACTTTGCACCCATTCCTGTCACGCCTGTCTCGTGGGCTTCTTGCTGCTTAGCTGCAGTAGGTGAGCGGTAGTCACTGGTTGTAATTCTATTTTGTGGATTTATGGTCGTGGTGGTTTCTTACCACGTCGGTGCAAGCACGCCTCCTTGCAGTGCACAGCTGTTCCCCGCACTGCTTCTAGCAGACGATTTCATTTGGGTTCCTTCTAAACTGCGAAACATCCAACCAATAACTTGGCCAAACCAAAAAAAGCAAAACCGGGTGAGGGGAGGGGGTTGGGTTTGGCCTTCACCTTGGTCTATGCCCGGCTCCCTCGTAACTCCTACCCCAGTATTCTCCTTCTCAAACCACTTGCCACACAATTGTAATTGTATTTATATAGCACTTATTACTCCTGACGAGTCGTTAAATCGGATTGCATAACATTTGTTTTTAGTCACGATTCGGTTTCTACTATTCCCAACATTATCTCTTTAATGGACTTCGGAAGGGGGCACAGCTTAGAACCGTGGTCAATACGAGTCCCCAATGTGCAGGGTAGGGGCAAGTGAAGTTCCTCAGAACGCCCCTGCCCCGCTGAGTTCTGTCACCCCTCCCCGGCTCCGACCCCTTCCAAGGACCCTTATCACCTTTGCCAGTCACAGCATTTCCAGAGAGCGGTCTGATTGCGCAGCTGCCCGGGCCCGGCTCCTCTCGGTCTGCTGCAGCTGCTCCTCCCGATAAGAGTCTTGGCTCGGGGCCTTGTTCAGAAACTGGGATTGATTGCTAGGCCGGTAGGAGAGCCCGGGAGGAACGAAAAGCCCCAGTGCTGCCCATACAACTTAAACAAGTCCCTTTATCCCGTCGCTACTAAGGGGCCACGTGAAGGCAAAGAGACAAAGCCACAGTTTGACCAGGCCTCTCCTGTACTACTGGTGAGGACCCACCTCGCCCCAGCCCCCTCAACTGACCTTACCATCGTATATGTGCCCAGTACAGTGGCGTGTTCAACGCCACACCCAATACACCGTGGACTCCTCTTGCACGTCATCCCTGAATCTCTTTAAATATTCCTAGTCAGTCGTTCTACTTTGTACTTTGGTAAATATCACCAGCTGCTTTTTTTATTTCTATGCTACTACAGATTGCTGAGGCGGACGCAGCCAGTAAGACGGGCGCAACAGGTAGGTGACTGGCACGTTCATGAGGTCATATGCAGTTATAGCGCTTTAACCAGTGGAAGCGTTAACCACCGGGCCGTGTCACTGTACTTACAGACGGCCAGGGAGAGTCCCAGAACGACTCGTTTGCAGACGACCTCAGTCTGCTGATGTCGGTGGCAGAAAACGAAAGGAAGGCGAAGCGAAGTGGACCCTTCCGAGACCCCTTCTACGAGCAGCAGCGAACCTACCAGGACCTGGACTCCACCAAGGGCCGCAAAGCGCTTGAGGACTACGACACCACCAAAAGCGAAGGTGCGGCGCTTTATGTATTCAGACAGGACTGAGAGAGGGCTAGTGCGTGCAGAAATGCAGAAATATCGCCGCCCTGCGTGTAGATTTCTTAATAATAACTCTAACATGCCAATATTTTTGCAAACGTTATTATTACTATACTGTTTATAGGCCTGATGTATGCAGTGAGAAGTCTAGGCCGAATAGATATATGCTGCGCATGAACAATATTGAATGTGTGCGGTGCATACAAATGCATCTCCACCAACCAATCCCAATGACCCTGGGCCACCTTGATTCTTGTCAAAGGGTTCCCGGACTCTGAAAGCGATGCAGGACCTTAAAAATGATAGAAGTGCGCTAGACGAATACTGATAACACACATACATACAAAACAACTGATATCTTAAATCCATGTCTTTTCAGGGATGATAAAATACATAAGCAATTATATCTGTGACACCTGGCATAGTTATATAAACTCTCCATATTGTGCACAGGTTAATAACTAGCGATTGTCGCAACTTCATGAAAGACACAACTTTTTCTTTAAAGAGCAGCTGTGGGAGCCAGTCCACAGCCAGCCCCGGCAATAAAGCTGCAGAACGGCAGCCCAACCATCTTGAGTTTTTATAGAGCATGACAATTCAGGAGGAATGAAGAAATCATCTTCACTGATAATACATTTACAGCTCAGAGCTGCCACGATGAGAATTTAGAGGCCCGTTGCACGCTGCAACTTCGTGACAAGTAGTCCGGACATTCACAAGTCTGTAAATGAGATCTGCACATTCGCTCTCTGTGAGAGCCTGTAAGTTTAGGGTTGATAGATGCACTATCCTGCCACTTTTATGAAGAATCAGCTGGGTAACCCATCTTCATTTTGAACCAGGACAACAGTACTTCTTTGTGGGGTTGTATGTCAAAAGTATTGTCTAATTTGGTGTAGATTTCCTATAAGTAATGCCGATGGGACAACATTTTTTAAAAGATATTTAGTACGCAATTTCGGTCAGACGATATTTTAGTTGCTATATTCTGGTACCATACCCCATATGAAAGCTGATCAAATATTTTTAACAGTGTGGAAGATGAACGGCAGCTTGCTTCTGTTAGAGAACGGAAATGTCCCATTTGGTGCATCCTGGCAGCAAATCTAAGATGACTCATATTGACAAGAGGTACGCAAACATTCTGTAGCTACCCCACTTTACCTTACGAAGTAAAACCCATATAATACAGCGAACCCCTCAAAACCATAGCTTATCATCGAAAAGTGTGTGATAGAAATGGATATGCTGAACTAATTAACAGAAGCATGCCTGGAAGGTGGAAGGAAAATCCCATTCATTCAAGCTGGAGGAAGTGTGGTATCCAAAATAGCACATAGCGCTTTGGATAACTGGATCATCTCTTTCCCATTAGAGGATCTGGCAGGGATTCTTGATCTCAAATTGTGAACTCACCCTTTAACATTCTATTTTCAAAGACTGAAGTCCCAGACTAATGAGTCACACAAATTATTTCTTACCCTCCCCAGAAAGGGAGCCACCTTCCAAAGCTAATTGTTAAGCACTTATCTACAAAAAGATGAAAGACATTTGTGAGTTGAAGCTAGCATCCGCCTACAAGTTTTATACATTCTCCCAGCCTCATACTTCCCTTTCCCCTTTGTTCGTGGAGCAGTGCAGACGGAGGAAGAGATAAGGGGTGGGCAGAACCATGTTCTAACTCACACAATGGGCGAGGTGCTTAACACATCTGAGTACACACTGCAGGTGTGATTTTTACCCTGTCCTATTGTCATCCAGTGAGGTAAAGTGATTCGTGATCGTTCTGTTTCAGTGATCGATAGGATATTTTTAAATGTGCTTGAAACATCGTTGATGATTGAAGGGCAATGAAAAGAAAACTGCACAAACGATATTAGGGAAATGCATACTCTTCTGTAAGTAACAGGCGAATCACCTTTGACCATTTTCTCAATCTACCTGAGAAGCAAAATACACCCAAATCCACTCCACGTGTGAACTAGAGAAATGTATGTATTTTAGGAATTTCATGTGGTTTGGGTGGTTGTTCTTGACCATCAGAATGAGATTCAGGGAGAATCACATGACCTTGGGAAACTCCAGGCCAGTTAGCTGTTTGAGGGCAGTTTGTTGGCTGTCTCCCACTTTATTTTTCATCCTTGGCTGATAGATGAGGTTCTAGAACATTAATTTGATTCATGTCCCTCACTTACTCTGGTGAGTAAAAAGTAGCAAGTCCAAGAGAAGACTGGTATGGGGAGCGCAAAATCTCTCCAGTCAGAACATCTAGTCTCATTGTCATCTAGGTTCTTTTTTGTAGTATCCTAAAGAATGTCCACTCAATGGAGAGGATACAAGATGTTGTTTTACAAGGTGACTATTTCTGTAACGGATGTTGTGAGAATGTCCTGTGTAAACACTAATAGAGCTTAGAAGCCTGCAAAACGATTGTAATATGAGCATCTCCAGCCTTGGAACCATTCTACTCAAGTGAGAAAGAAAATAAGCTTGTGTTGATGTAGTTGGTTGTCCTGCTATGGAACGTCTATCATGGCAAGAAGCTGGTGTGCCGTGTTTGCCCTTGAGTCCCTTTCTCAGGGAGACAATCGACATGACTCGACTTTCATGCTAAGCCATTCATCAGGTAGGGCAACAACATGTTTGTCCCGCTACAGCTGTAAATCTTATTGCTCATGGATGTGACTTCAGTGTCATCTGCTGTACACTTGCCTGATTAAGGGCATCAGACCCTCTGCCATCTACATATAGCGCTCAGGGAAAACTGTAGACCTGGCCAGGTAAGTCCAGGATGCTGTCTAAATGTACTCATTGTGCCAACGAGGCTTGTTTTTTAGAAGAACCAGTGCCCACTGATAAATGTCCACACACTGAAATGCGCTGGACCTTTGTCTCATCTACAACTCTGTAGCAGTTATCAAGGACTTCTTGGAAGCCCATGTCTGAAGTGGAAAGCAGACTGTTCTTTGGACTGTAAAAGCCTTGTAACTTGATTGTGTCTTGAAGAACAGACCAGCTTGTCAAAGACCAGCAATTTCAAAAATACTCAAGTGCTTTGGTGCCCAACTTAATTCCTATCAGACGATGCTGACCGCAGAGCCAATAGATGTTTTGTCACTGCTTTCTTTACCTTTCTGCAATCTGACACTGCACTTACCACATTGCTAATTATGGCACCCACCTTCCCGCAGATTAGTGAACGTACTATGGGTTGTTTACCTGACCTCCATCTTCAACAGCCTACCAGAAACGCCTCCAAGGAGGTGCCAGCCCTAACCTAGACTCTGTCTTGGGTTCCCACCATATCCTCCACATTAACTGCATTGGCACAAATCCGCTAATACAGCTAGTGGGGAGAAATAGTTTCAAAGTTACAATGTATCCTTCCAGTGCTGACATGTAAAGACCACTTTATCAAAGTTACAGTATCCATGTCTCTAGACACGAATGTCCTTTGTGCATTTATGATTGTGATTAGCAAGCATTTTAAAAAGAGATCTATGTGTATAATAATCATTTGCTGGGTATTCATTTTTAAAAGTGTGTGCTTTTGTGCCACACTGCCCATTGCATTCGTAATCATACCCTCAAATAGTTCTGCTGAGTATTCTGAGGAGCTCCCAAAAACACAGGGTGGTTTTAGAGAAGCTCTTACCCTGGGTAAAGACTGGACTGAGTGTGCTGGTTCAGGGAGAGTCCAACCCAAGTGCGCCCAACCTCTGAACCGCCTTCCTTCCTGTGGACAACCATCTGCTCGCGAATAGACACCTCAACAAGGAAGTTCTCTTACAAGGAGCTAGAAAGCATCTGTGCAGTATGGAGCTCATTAGCCACAACGGGTTAATAGCCATAAAACACAAATCTCTAAAAAAAAACGAACAGACTCGTTAATGGTGTCCCTCATTCTTCTCCCCATAGCTGGTGAGAATCTGGTTAGACACCTTTAAACCAAAGTTCTTTTCTCTTTCTATTGTTTTAAAAGTTTCCAATTTGTGTCATGCTTCTGGTCAAAGAACATTCTACCAATGGTTTAAAATGGTGTATTTCAGTCACTAAATGGCCATCCCCTATCAAAATGCCCCTGACCTCCACTGCTAAGTAGCGTATAGTTTCATTGATCCAGCGCCAGTATTCACACTGTAATCTCTTGCCTTGGTCACTTCAGATCTCACCCATAGCTGTAGACAGCTTTTTTTCTTGCATCACTCTGTGCCTGCTCAGCTTTGAGGTGTGACCCCTGAAACTGGATTCATGGGACTCTATTTGGTTAGTCCATCTGGCAGAAGTTGCTAGAGAACCTGTCCATAGGACATTGGGTAGCAGCTATAGGAAGTTAGGTATTAACTATTTGATTAGTGTAACACCATATTAATGTATAGCTTCAATATTTGCATGATTCTGTTTTCTTCATAATCACAGAGATAACTAGTGTACTCTCATCCTTTGTGTTTTACTGTTCCGGGTTGTATCTCTTGTTAGTGATCTTCAAATATTGAGCACCAAGCTAATCTCAGTCTAAATAGATCCAACCTGCATAGGCCCAGTGTGCGTAATATTTGAACATACCTGTGAGAAGTTTGCTAAACCATGTTGACATTGTGCCCAAGCGTTATCACTGTGGCCCCTTCTTGCTTATGAGTTCTGAAACCAGGAATTACGTGTAACTCATTGATTTTATGTAGTGTATGCAGTATGGGTGAGATGCAAACCCACAGACTGACTGAGGTGGTTGTGGAGATTGTATGTGAAGGACCCTGGCAGTGACCAGTAACTTTTTTCTTCTTTTAGATGACCCTGATGGTCTCCACCAGTTAGACGGGACTCCCTTAACTGCTGAAGACATAGTGCAAAAAATTGCCACTCGGATCTACGAGGAAAATGACCGAGGAGTGTTTGACAAAATCGTTTCCAAGCTTCTCAACCTTGGCCTGGTATGTTGTGTGAATAGAAGAGTTCTGTTTGCTGACTCTTATCAGTGTTAATTACAACAGTCTATTCATTGTAGCCTTTAAGCAACAGAAAACTTGCTTCCTGACTGTGTAAGCAAATGTTTATTTTAGCACCTAAAGTGATGCCCCTACTGAGGCCTGACGTACCTGGGTAATTATTGTACACTGTCAAATGTAGGACATCATGCAGACTCTAGCCAGATGTTCAAAATGCTCGCACAGTGGCTGTGTTTGTTTTGTCATTAACTGTAATTATCGTGATATTCTTTCAGGTTCATCTGTTTGTTCCTGTTTCAGTTCTTCCACCTGGTGTGTTTTTGATTTATCTTTTTCCCAAAGGGTCTTCCATTTTTTCTCAAGTTTTTTTAAAAACAGTTTTTTCTGCTCTTGTTTTTTTACTCTTTCATTTTTTAACCTTTTCACATCTTAAACCACTTTCATTTTGGCACACTCTGTTTTTAGCCCTCAACCTAAAAACAGCTTTAGCTGTCTGTTGCCAAACACATATCGTATACAATACAATGTTCATAGAGGGTGCGTTGGTTGTGCCCCTTGCTCATGATTGGATTGCTTTCTACTATATCTCAGTTCTTTACTCCATATTCAGTGGCGTTCTTAACTATTCTGGTGTTTGTCCTGCATAGGAAGCATTTTGGTTTACCATGTTTCTAATTGTTTGACTTGTACCCTTCCACTGCTAATGTGTGGAGACCGCTCTCTTCTCCAAAGTCACTTTATTTTTTATATATTTTACATTTTATTTTAATGAGGCCCAGGAGCAGCACACCGATACTGGGCCAAGCTCTTCATCTTGTGTGACAACATGTGCACAGTTTGTTAATTTTTAATTCCGAGATGCTCGTCTCCCATATTGGAGCGGTAAATTGAGAGAAGCCTAGAAGGAAGAAGTATAAAAATGACCACTGCTCATGTGAGCACGTGAACATCAGCCGTCTTTGAATGAATTTTCAGATGCTTTAGAACATGGGTACTCACAAACATTTTCACAGGGGCCGCAGAGTTTGGTCTTTGATGTGACCGAGGGCCGCACTGATGGCACCAGGGTGGCAGTCGGGGTTGGCAGTAAAGTGGGTAAGGGACGCAAATCATATACTTCTAGTGTCTGAATAGCTCAACGTGAAACCATAAACTTGGGAATAATCACGGCTTCTCCACTTAACCAAACTGTGTGATCTTAAGCAAATGTTTTATTTCACTTTCCCTGCTTTTTGTTCATTATCACATATGAGGACCTTGCATGACTTCAGGATGTGTGCTGCACAAAACCTTTTTGTGTTTGATTTAATAAACTATAATGTTTTTTATAATTGAAACCTAGACCCACCAAAGAGTGCACATAGCTGACTTGCCTCTTAGCTCACCAAAGGCATTTTTGTCGGGGTGGGGGAGTGAATGTTTCTAAATTTAGGTTAGAAAATTATCACTTTGAAAAAATATATTTCTTCAATGCACTGACATAATCTGGTGTACTAAGGTGACGTTTCTGCGTGTTGATGAAATACACTTTTTGAATTTTGAGCAGACTTGATCGTGCTTTTACATTTTTGCTTCTTTAAAAATGTCTTTAAAAATGAAGGTGTTTCTGATGTTACATTGTACAGAATCCCTCTGTTATCTATTTTCTTTACCTTCAACTCACCTTAAATAAATGCTTGCCTGTTTATTTACATGTTTTTAATGTTAGTGCTGAGTCTAGTTAAGAGCAGCCCAGTGCTGCTGGGCAGCATGTAAAGGTCGGGAGGGCCGCGTGTGGCCCCCGGGCCGTACTATGAGTGTCACTGATTTAGAACATGCATTCAAACATGGCTGCCGTGGATCGTGCTCATCTTTGCACATCTGCAGTGGCTTTGGTTCCATTTGATTCATATTTTCAGTCCTGCTATTAATTTATTTGTGCCTTGTGTATTTGTTTGACCACCCTGTTTCATCTATTTACCCGTTTTCATATATTGTCCCCAATGGTACATTTTTTGACTATTTTATGGGTTTTTTTTTGGGGGGGGGGGTCTGTTTTTTGCTTTATCTAATTCTTTGAATCATTTCTCTGTTTTATTAGCTCTTGCTTATTTCTGTAATCTCTCCGCTTCAGTGATTTACAAATCTCTTTCTTTTGTTGGTTATTATATTTCATTGATTGGTCCCTCTTTTTCGTTGTGGTCCATTAGTTAGATATTTTGACTTTTATGTTTCTTTGCAAGGCTGACTAGTGTCAATATTTAAATCCTAAGTATTATTTTATGGCCTTTTCCCCCCTTTCCCTTTCCATATTTCACTACTCTTTAATTTTTGGGCCTTTTCATCTCTAGCTCCCTGTATTTTTTTTACTTCTCTTTTAAATAATTTGCCTCTATATGTTTATGCATCTGTTTTTTAATCATGGGCTTGGTCTAAATAAAATTGCCACATGTGCAGCGGGTCTTCAGCGATACCGAGACTTCCATTGCAGTACAGAGTGGGATGTGCACCCAGCTGCAAGTATTATATGGTATTGTATTGTTTTGGTAGCGTTTATCATACCTCATGCGTGCTGCAATAATGTTAGATGTAATTTAGCCATGCATTATTAGCAGCAACTGGCCTTAAGGCATGACCAGAGCGACACCAGCCCCCTCGTTGTTCAACAACTCTCTCTCAAGAAGGCAGAGTGTTTTACTGAAGATCTTCACCAGCAGGCAAAGCACTGGTGTACTCTGCCCGCTTTTTTCAATGAAGGTGGACTTTCTTTTGCAATTTTTCGTGCTTTGAGCCTCCTGTGCCCCACCTAATTTACAGGCATTAGATGCAGGGTCTACAGAGATGTGCTGCCTTGAGCGGCAACATAGAATATTGGGTCCTCTAGGTCTCTCCAACTATTAGAGTCTGCAGGGACCGCGTGAGTCAACATAACATAAAGTAGAGTTTCTAATGTTCTTATCATTTCAGTTCTATCACGCAAGCTCTAAGTAATAGCGTCTGTTCTTTGCGTCCCCACCATAAGTCACTGGCCTGGAAGGAAATGCGCAGGTGAAAATTAGACTTCCAAATGAAATGTCTATGTCATTGAGCCCAGACGAGGAGGGTCTTATCAGAGATAGTAAGTCAATAAGCCAAGTGGGGGTTTTTCAGTTTGGAGCCCAGTATAACCACTCCCTGCTTTACATAATAGGTAGGTTTAACTCTACAGTATATTTGAAGGCAAGCAATATTTACAAATGACTTCCCAAGAATTATTAAATGAGTCAATTTCCAGCTATGACAACCATACACAGTTGTATTCACCTACTCCAACTATTCATTATTAGAGCAGAATGATATTAGCATTGTGGATGAATCCATTAAGTTGTTTTCCAGGTCCAGCTCTTTTTCATAGCTACTCATTGACACGGATCTTACGTTTCAAAACAGTGAGTCCAGCAACCTATACTTTGGAATCTCTGAATCTATGTGTATCACGATTTATATTAATGTTTTAGAAATTATTTTGGAAATGTGACGTATCCCACACACATCACTCATTTTCAATATTTTAGTAGTCACCCAGCATTTTGGACAAATCAGTTGATTCATTTTAAAAGTCTGATTCCACCAAACTGAAGTTACAGTTTTTATCCTAGATAGTCCTGCAATTGTAATGTGTATTAAGAATGTGCACAAACAAATACGTTAACTGGACTTGAGGACCACCATGGCAGTCTGGTGGCACTCAAGGGAGCACCGTGGCAGTGGAGACTAATCCTTAATTCCCACCAGCAACACATAGTGAGACTTGTTTCTCCCACACTGAATTTTGTCCCTATATGGGAGGTGGTGATTTCACATTCAAAAGCCACTGTTTCCCCTAAGGGTCACAAGATTAGCCTGGCCACATGGCTTCATGGAGGAGAAGTATGCGGACACCCCAATCACTCCTCTAACCTACAGAGGTGGAGGCAAGCAAATTAGATAACTGACTTGAATACGTTTGTGCTTCTTTGGTTGCACTCGTAGTGTTGTAATTACTTTTTCTGTGCGAGGTGCTTTTTATGGTATGGTATCATATGGAAGCATATGCTCTGACCAAGAATATTGAATAAGACATCGTGTGAAACCCATTTTATTTTAAAGGGAGTCTTTCCATGCACCCCATCTAGAGATTGACATTACTGTATAGTCCGCTTTTCAACTTTTGGTATTGGCAGTTTTAATCCATACGGTTCTACGGTTTTACTCAGTTTATAAATATATTACTCCAGCAATTGCACTTTGATAAAATGTGCAAAATATTTAATTAGAGTTTTTTAATTGGTCTCCATAAAATATATATTTTTTTCAATGTCCATTTGCTTTTCAAAATCCAAAGAAACGTTGTCATTTGTTCACCCAAATCTATATACTTGTGCGTTTCTATATCACAACCCCAATGAATTTCGGACCATTATGATCTACTTGAATATGCATTAAATTCTTAATTCCGAAAGGAGTCCAACTTTTTCGAGCTGTATAGTTCAGAAATAAAGCCTGAACGCTAGCATTCTGCGTGGGCGCCATGTTTTCTACCCTAACATGCTTGCATGTTGGCATCCAAAGGAAATTGACTATGACTGTTCTGATTGGCTAGAGTACTCTGTCGCTGCTTATTTGCGAGAACTTGTGCATTTACCACCCGCGAGAAGCGTAAACATACCAGCAATATATTGGAAAGATTTCTACATTGTATTTATTGCAAGTGCTGATCTGATTCCTTGAAATTTAACATGAGTTAAATAATTGTGCACATTATATTCCATCTATATTTTTTACAGATCACTGAAAGCCAGGCATACACCTTGGAAGATGAGGTGGCTGAAGTCTTACAAAAACTCATTACAAACGAAGCTAAGAATCGAGAAAAGGAATCCGAAGATTTTGATTATCCTCCTGTCAGAACAGACAGTGAAACGGAGGAGAAAGTAGAGGAGAATATGGTAATTTCCTTTTGAACTAATGGGATCCAAGCCACTTACCACGAGCGCAGACCAATCTACTGCACGCTGCCTCGGGCCTGGGGAATAGTTATTTCTGTCTGCAGACGATATGGAGCCTTTAATGAATCGCTGCCTGACACACACCACGCACTCATACATCACGCAGGCATTATTTGTCAAAAGTGCTATCATGTCATTTTACACCCACGATCCGAAACGATTTTGTTAGAAAATAGGCTGAATATCGAAATGCTTTAAAATGTTCTAATGAGTCAGAGGAACAGCGATTCGTTTAAATTCCCTCATGGTTTTGATACTATTTCTTGGTGTAATATCTGTCTTATGCCGTTCGCTCTTTCCCTCTCTGCCGATAAGCATTTCACGTTGTATTTATTATCGGCTGCCTTGCGTGAGCTGTTGTGTTGTAACAAACAATGGAGAAGCATAGATTAAACCATCTCAGGGAACCATGCGACAACATTCACCCTTTTGCTGGGCTGCACTCGAGGGCAAGCGGACAGAAAGCTGAAACGTCATTCTTTGGGTTTTCTCAATGAATATAATCTGGTTTTCTTTGTGGTTCTGCGCGCTGCAGAGAATGTCTTGTTTTTGGCCGCACAAATAGATATCTGTGTCGGCAGCTGGAATAGGAGCACACAAATAGACATCTCTATTCGGCAGCTGGAATAGTTGCACGGAAATAAATATCTCTGATGGCCGCAGGAATAGATGTACACTCCTCTGGCAAAGTCAAAGGTTAGTAAAAGTCTTTTTTATCTATGTATTTGTTCAGGTGAGCTTGGTCAGGACCCAAGCGGACGTCTGGCTGTTGAATAAATAAAACATTGTGTAGTAAGCGGGAGGTGTACAAAACAATACAAAAGTAAAACACATATATCATCTTGTTTTATCAGTCTGAATGAGAATAAGATAGACATTTCTCCGACAGAAGGAAAGGATAGGAGTAGGTTAGTAAGCAAGGTACTCCAGGCATAGATGAATGACCTTGAAACAAAAAAATCTGGATACTGTCTTAAAAGTTGACAGACTTGGCTTTGATTGTTAAGGATGCTGGAATGTAAACAGAGGTAAAGAAAAAATAGGCTATCAAATGCTAACCGTCCATTGAGTAGAATACAGCAAGGTTTGGGTGACAAGATTATTTACTCAGTTTTATGAGGAACCTTTAGAAAGTGGGTGACCCCTGACGTCTTCATTTCCCCCTGGTAGTTCTTGAGCTGGCCGATGTCTCTATTAAAGGAGGTAGATGGACACTGGTGACCTGAGACACTCACGCATTTCAATATGGTTCCCACTGGCTCGGCGTGTAGAACCTTGAAGGACTCCCCAGGGCATTGATTGAGACTGAACATTATTTAAAAAGATTCATTGAAAGACATGATTTTACTCTTTTCAGTCTTGCAGGAAAGAGTCTTTGGAAGCTGGTTTAACCACAAGGGATTATAAATAAGTCAGATACACTGTAGATTCCCCTGTCATTTAGGACATTTCAAGGGAAAGAAGTCTTCACAGGATTCAGGTGCTTCTCCCGGTACCATGCTAGCTTTTTTAGTGATGATGGTGTACTCTGTTCAGGGTCCTGGAATAGTAGCCTTTCAATGTACTTGGTCCAAAACTATTAGCGTATTTTGTTATCTTGGAAACATTTTATTGGCGAAAGATAAGAATATTGTAGGTAAATGTGGGTAATTTTAAGGTTGGTTCAAAAATATGTCAGAAGGATTTCCTAGATTATTGACAGCACTTTGAATTCTCCACCCATTTGCTACCCCTCCTGCCCCTCCAAAATTCACACGAGTGCGCACCCAAAATGCCTTGTCTTGCCATCTTCTGCCATGAAATATTTTTAAACCAGATCTGAAGGACAGCATGTTCCGAGCAATGGAACACACTTATTTTCTAGACTGTGTGCACATATGATTGGACAAATGACATCACTCTACAGGGCAAGAGAGCCAATGGTAGAAGTGGGCTGACTTATTGCTTCGTGCTGTATGCTGTCATGGATGAAAGCACAGTATAAACAACACTCATACAGACAAATGACGGAAGAGGGAAGACCCAAAGTATCTCTGAGCATATGTGTATATATTTAAATATATGTACGCATTTATTTATAATTACATTCAATCAATCAATCAGAAATTCGTAAAGCGCACTACTCACCTGTGAGGGTCTCAAGGCACTGAGGTGGGGGGGGCAAGGGGCGGATGCTGCTACTGCTCTAACAGCCAGGTCTTGAGAAGTTTCCTGAAGGTAAGGAGGTCTTTGGTCTGACGTAGGTGGGTGGGAAGAGTGTTCCACGTCTTGATGGCGAAGTGTGAGAATGATCTGCCGCCGTTTGTAGTTCTACAGATGCGTGGGACGGTTGCCAGGGTGAGGTCGGCGGAGATGCCGGATCGGGTGTAGAAGGAGAGCCGTCTGTTGAGGTATTCTGGTCCGGTGTTGTGCAGTGCTTTGTGAGCGTGGGTTAGGAGTTTGAAGGTGATTCTCTTGTTGACTGGAAGCCAGTGCAGGTCTCTCAGATGACCTGTGATGTGGCAGTGGAAGGGGATGTCCAGGATGAGGCATGCAGAGGCGTTCTGGATGCGTAGCAGCCTCTTCTGGAGTTTGGTCGTGGTTCCTGCATAGAGGGCGTTGCCGTAGTCCAGTTTGCTGCTTACGAGGGCTTGGGTGACTGTTCCTCTGGTTTCGGTGGGGATCTATTTGTAGATCTTTCGGAGCATGCGGAAGGTGTTGAAGCAGGAGGAGGAGATCGCATTGACTTGCTGGGGCATGGATAATGAGGAGTCCAAGATGAATCCTAGGTTGCGAGCGTGGTCGGTGGGACTCGAAGTGGCTCAGAGAGAGGCAGGCCACCAGGAGTCATCCCATGCAGAGGGAGTGGAGCCAATCTTTTGTCTATTAAAAGATCCTTGTAAACAACTAAGCCTGCCAGGCCTTCCAAATGCATTCTTGCAAGAAGTGTGAATATTCCATTTTCTACTCATAGGGTATGTTAAAGAGTGTAAGGGTAATCAACACCAACATCCTTGCCTCAGATGGTAATCTGTGAGATTTTATGTAACAACATACATGTCAACAGGCTTTAATATAGAGCAATAACAATCCACCTCTAAAGGTATATTCACTATAGCCTTAGAACCCGCCGTAGCGGGCTCTACCGGCTATTAAAGGCCTGCTCCCCGCGTTAAATGCCCGAGCTGAAGGCGAGGGCATTTAACAAGGGAGAGGGACTTTAATAGCCGGTAGAGCCCGCTACGGCGGGTTCTAAGGCTATTAGAACATTCTGCCACTCAGGGCAGAATGTTCTATTAAAAAGAAAAATGTTCACGGAGCCCCAGGGGATTAAACTCCCCTGGGGCTCCGTGAGGCTTTGTTCACAGCTGTTGCTGTGAACAAAGCGAACATTGGAATGTTGGTGCTGCGGGCTTTTACCGGCCAGTAAAAGCCCGCAGCACTCCATTGTTTTCAATGGAGCCCCCAGCATTCCAATGTTCTAATCTAAATTATGCATTCATAATAAATTAGTAGGCCTTCTGACTTTGTCATAATGTTTCATAATAATCAGATCAGACTTATGGTATCTGAAATAACTTTCTAAATGAACCAGTTAGGCTTGTAGTCTTTATCACTAGGTTGTCTGCATAACTACGCAGACCGACTGCATGGGGCATACGTTTTCCCTCAAGGCAACAACCAGGTATACCATAATCATATGACAAATATGCACAAATGAGTTGTTAAAACATTATAAAATCCCTCCCATGAGATCTAAAAAAGATTACCATATTGAAAATAATTTATTCCTATGGTTTGAGTGGGTCACCACCACCAGAACCCTTGCCTACTACAGTAATCTGTGAAATTCAGTATTACAAATATATTTGTAAAGCTTATTGCTTTTCACAATAAGCAACCCAGGCCTACTTCCACTGTCATAAAGTTTTATAATAAAAGGACGAGACATAACTGTTCCCAGAGAATCAATTAGGCCTACACCCTTCATCTTTGGCTTGTAATCATAACCCATTTAGGCCTCCAGCATTGAGCACAAACTTTCCCTCGAGGCAACTGTCAGGCATACACTAATAAAATTACAAATACTTACAAAAGTACAGTTGTCAAAGCAAAATACTATTTCTACTAAGAGGGCAAACCAAGGATTATCACAATGCAAATCAATTGCTTTCTTTTTTCAGAGGGTGCAGCCAAATCCAAAAGCTTTATCTACAATGGAAATCTGAGATGCCATTCAATGCAGTATCTCTCTACAGACTGTAATCAAGAGCAGTGACAACTAGTGACCAGCCTATTGACTTTAATATATGCTTTTCACAATAAATATTTAAAACCTGCTTCCTTTATCATAACTTTTCATAATAAACAGATTAGATCTATAGCCTTCATCATTAGCTTGCCATCACAAACACTATTGAGTTTAAGCTTTTCCACAAAGCAAACAATGCATTAAAAGAAGAAACCACACCGCCTGTGTGCAATCAAATCCTGTACTCAAGGTCACCAGCATGTCGGTGGAGTATACGCCTAACTCTCAGAGGTACTCTGAAAGTTCTTTTTCCGTTGACCACATAAGATCAGCAATTGCTGTGTTGTCAAACCAGGCATAAAGAAGTGAATGGGTCAGCAGCACCACGGAGGCAATATGTATGGTGATCAGGCCTGGTTATAGAGGGGAGCTCGGTGGGCCCATCTCACTCAAGGAAATCCCCTCACCCACCCAAGGACCTAAAACAGTAGGTGAGAAATTGGTGATTTTAATGAATGGCTCTCTGAGGTGGTGACAGAGGAAGACTTGATTTCAAAAATGGTGTGAAAGGCGTTTTGTCTCCCCACAAAGGTAATGGATGGGACCTCTATGAAAAATGCATCAACAGTTGTGTAAACTGGCTCTAGTGGTGATTTGCCTTTATAAGAAACTTGTATTTTTTGTTAAAGCAGAGAGATGCAGGCAAAAAGCTGGACCTTCCAGGTCTGAGGAAGAAATCTGTTCAACTCAGCAAAGAGGCAAAATTGTTGTACCAGGCAGGACATTAATGAATTAATAGTACATATTTTAGCACCAAATGAAATGGCAAGGTGACCTAAATTATGTGGCAAACGCTGCAAATTGTGCAGCATTATCTCTGTCAGCACATTTTTCCTCGATTCTTTTACCAGAAGCCTAGTCTGGATTGAAATGTCCAGTGGATGATGGAATGGAGTGGTTTTTGGTGGTTGGCCTATTGATGGGGTTGTTTGATTACACCTTCTGTATATTTGATCTCTCTTGCTCTCTGCCTAGTGCAGTGGGGGCCATATTTTTTGACTGAGGTGAAGTTGGATATTGGTAATTCCATACTGAATTTCATTTTGAAGTAATTGCCAGTAGCAGTATCCCTTTAGATAGTATATTGAAAAGGGGTGTTCCTGAGTGTTCTGAAAGACATGGGGTTCTTGTCATGTTGCAAGCTCCTATTAAAATATATTTAAAAGTTGAAAACAATACAATAGGCCTTCAGCATAGTCAGCAGTCATTTGCATTAGACTTTCACTTCCTAAACATGTCCGTAGTGGGCAGATGTTACCAGTGTTCAATAGGAGATCTCCCCAAACACATTGTTGATTGTTGCACACTTCCCACAGGTAACTTCATGGCACACCTAGAAATGTATACAGCAGTCCCATATGAAAACTTCAGGAGCCGGGCCTGATGGGGATCACAAGAACAGGCATGAGTCTATCAGAAATTGAAGATAACTAACAAAAAATGAACAGTAGCAAACGTATTTGCAAATTTGAGCAACTTTTGTGAATTTTCAAGAGGTGAATTATGTAGCACAAAGATGGGACATCTGTTATTTTACTCCTTGGCTAACCCTGGACGGAGGACTTGTTTTAGGAAAAAGTAAAAATAGAGAAAGGTGGGAACATGTTTTGATTGAAAAGACAAATGTTTTCTCCCCAAACAGGCCTTTTTTCTTGTCTGAGCACCTGACTGAATGTTGTGAGTGGGGCAGGGGCACATCTGGGAGTGCTGTAGCTACTTATAGCATGGAGGTAAGGGCCAGTTTGCATTCCTGAGTTGAGGGTACTACTCTTACATGGGCTGCTTCCGTCTCAGTACTTGCCCTGGTACGTTGTGGACAAAGGTTCCTATTTTCAGCAAGATCAATGAAATTGGTAGGTGCCAGCACCGAGCCCTTGGCTGGCACTAACTCCTTAGGAGTCACTCTGGCTGTGACAATGCCAGTCCCTAGTGCTGCCAGTATGTGGAAGCGTATCCATGGTAGGTAGGAGCCAGACTGGATTTTAAGGGGGGTGAGGGTGCATGATGGGGAGGGGAAAAGAAGCAGCTAGAAAGGAACAGAACATATTCACTTTCTATGCAAATCAGGCAACCCAACAGCCAATGACTGCTCTTTATACAATGAGGTGGTGCTTTCAGAAGCGTTAATAGAGCAGGTTTGTGGTAAAGAAAATTAAAACTACTACTCACAAACTGTAATCTTGAAATTCGGTAAAAAGCATACTGGACAGTGAAACGCAAATCTACAGGGCAGATATATTGGCAAGCAGGGTCACAGGGATACAACCTACTGGCAGTTGCCAGTAGGTAGTTATAGTCATGACCTAGTTTCCATAGGAACAGTGTTTTATTTGTTATGCCAATAACTTTGGCACCGCTTGATGAATCTTCATGAAATTTTAAAAACTAATACAATAGTCAGATCAGTTGCTGTCTTCAAAGTTTCAGGGTGATCCGTCAATCTGGGGCTGAGAAAAAGGTGGGGGGGGTCCCAAAACGCATTTTCTCCATGCATTTTCCCATAGGGTCTTTAGACATACCTACAGTCCGAACTGCTGGATGGAAGTACACCAAATTTGTCAGGAAGCTAGATCTTGGTGCACAGATCATGCTTTGTGTGATTTGGTGTAAATCCGTTCAGTAGTTTTGGAGATATTAAAGAAAAAAAATATTGGTCTAGGGACTTGGATCCTTCACAGGTCCAACAGTCCCAGTGCTGATATCTGATTGGCTTCCAACACTTGAATCAGGAAGTGTCGGCAGCCATTTTAGGACTTGGCTTTAGCCAGAAAAAAATGCAAAATAAAAGAAAATGGGGCAGGGTAAGTATTCAATAACCCCCTAGTCTTGGCCCACTGGTTCCCCGGGAACCCCCAGGCATAAAAAAGTATATATATATTTTTTAATCCTTGGCAAAGTCTGCGGCTGGATTAATGGATTTTGACAAGAATGAAAAAAAAAGCAAACACTGTCTCCTGCGCTTCTTGTTTATATTGCCCGCGGTGGGCCAGGTCGCGGTGCATGTCAAATGTGTAAAGGAGAGGGGCGCACTGGATCCCCCGGCACCGGGAACCAGCACCTACCCGGGGCTCAACAACAGAATATCAGGGGTACTGTGCAGACTCCCCCTGGCCCCGGGGACCACCACCTCCTTTGGGCTTTACCAAAATAATGATGCAAGGGGATATCTCTGACCCCCTGGGACGACCACCTCCCCGGGTCTACAGCAATTAAATTATGCAGGGGGACACACAGAACCCCCTTGGCCCTGGGGACCACTAGCTCCCCATTCCATAAACAATTGTAAAAACATGGAGGGGGGGCACACAACGCCCCTCCCGGGCCATAAACGGCCACAGGGAGCAACACCTCCCCGGTATGGTCCTGTGTTTACCGAATGAGGGGGGGCCACATGGCCCCTCCTCAAGGAGCCTTTTATGGTCCTGGGGACTGCCATTCCCCAGAGCCAGCTCCTGCTACCTCCTAAGGCACCCATCCTCAGGAGACAGCTGTTTGCTTTTGCTTGGCAGCAGCTATGACAGCTCCTGCCAAGCAAAAGCATACCTGACATCTCTCCCAGCAAGCAGGAGCATTGAAACTGGTCCCGCTTGCTGGGAGTGGAGCTTTCCTCTCTTTCCCTGTCCCCTGTCATGAGGGCAGGGAAAGAGAAGAAAAGATTGCTCCCGCAGGCAGGGAGCTGCATTTTCAGCAGCACCCTGCATGTGCGAGCAATGCCAGCTCCTGCAGGAGGCAGGGAGCCGGCTGGGACAGAGGGGGACTTGAGGCTCCCCGCACGGTCCCTTACATTACCAACAAAGATGGAAGCACTTGGATGAAGTACAAATCATTGAAGTATGTTTTCTCTCCAGTTCCTCCTTGTAAAGTTATGTGATGGAGACACTTGAGGAACAATCACATTGGCAAAGCTATGTGAAATTACCTTGGAGTCCCTTAGCAGCTGTATTGTAGGAGATGCATTTTACCAACAAGGTAGCACCTACTAATTAGCCAGTAGAACGCACTCCAGTTGGGTAGACATTCTGAACAAAACAGTGACTTCTTCTTGGACAAATATGCAGGACAGAATTAATTCTGGCATGATGGTTCCATCACAGAAGTCAAACTTCAAGGGGATCACTTACAGATATAAACAAAGCAGGTGCCCAAGCTGAAGTTCCACTTCTGTAAAGTACTAATCATCCAAATTTGTTGTACATGGTCAAGGCAAAGCAAGTGTTTTTTGTGTGCATTTACATTTTGATACCTTGGTGGAGGTGTTTGCATCCTTGTTTTTTTTTAGCGCAATATCTCATGTAGTGATTGTGACAAGTGGGTTTTTTCTTGTCATCTGGTGCTGAGACTAGAGATCCTGTTCTCCCTTTTGGCCCCACCCCATATACCTTAGTGGTATTCAACGTATTACCTCAATTTTCATAGGAAGATGGACAGCATACTAAAACGACCCACCAAGCACGTTTCCCGTCAATTTAGGATACACATTCTTAATGCACAGGAATATGATCACATCACCACCAAACAAAGAAGCACTTCATGAGTGGTGTGGGGTTGGCTGCAGGGCCTGGCCACACTCCAGGCCATGTGGCTAACCCTCGCCACATGCAGCCAAAGGCAGTGCGTGGTGTGGGGTTGGGTGATTATAGGGAATTGGCCGCAGGGCCTGGCCTCACCACACACGGCCGAAGGTCGTGTGTGGTGCTGGGTTAAGTGATTATAGAGGTTGGTTGCAGGGTCTTGCCACAGGTAACTATAACTTGCGCCTTCGCCATGCACTGCTAATTACACCAGATATTAGAGCACTCATGACAACTTTTAAAACATTATTAAAAATATCAATGTAACATTAACAGCCAAAGAATTGAAAAGAAAACTGTGTGCGGCGGAGGCGGGAGTTATAGTTACCGTAGGGCACAAGTTATAGTTACTCGAAATAACTGTAACTATAACTGCTGAATTTCTATGGTTTTGCGCGAGTAAATGCAGAACCTAATTATAATGTAACGTCTGGCTTTTTAAGTGAAAACAAATATATATATATATATATATACATGTATGTATATATATATATATATGACTTTTGTTTGCTCATGCAGGGTCATCCCCAAACTTTTTGCCTCCTATTTTGTCTGACCAGTTGCTGTTGGCTTTTGAACTCTGAGCACTTTACCACTGCTAACCAGTGCTAAAGTGCATATGCTCTCTGTGTAAATTGTATGGTTAATTGGTTTATCCATGATTGGTGTATTTGATTTACTAAGTAAGTCCCTAGTACAGTGCACTAGAGGTGCCCAGGGCCTGTAAATCAAATGCTACTAGTGGGCCTGCAGCACTGGTTGTGCCACCCACATTAGTAGCCCTGTAGTCATGTCTCAGACCTGCCACTGCAGTTTCTGTGTGTGCAGTTTTTAACTGTAAATTCGACTTGGCAAGTGTGCCCACTTGCCAGGCCTAAACCTTTCCTTTTCTTACATGTAAGGCACCCCTAAGGTATGCCCTAGGTAGCCCCAAGGGCAGGGTGCAGTGTATGGTTAAGGTAGGACATATACTGATGTGTTTAATATGACCTGACAGTGAAATATTGCTAAATTCGTTTCTCACTGTTGCAAGGCCTGTCCCTCTCATAGGTTAACATGGGGGCTACCTTTAAGTATGATTAAAATGTAGATTCCCTTTGGGAGCGGATAGACGTTTGGGGACTCTGAGCTTACAATTTAAAATACATCTTTTAGTAATGTTGATTTTAAGATTGTGTGTTTGAAAATGCCACTTTTAGAAAGTGATCATTTTCTTGCTTAAACCATTTCTGTGACTCTGCCTGTTTGTGGATTCCCTGTCTGGGTCAGTTTGACAGTTGGGCTGGTTGCACCTCTCACTAGAGAGTGACAAAAAGGGAGCCGGGGTGTAGTCTGCACTTCCTGAGGAGCAATCTATGCTAGGAGGGAGGGGAGGAGTGGTCACTTACACCTGAAAGGGCTGTGCCTGCCCTCACACAATGCAGTCTTCAACCCCTGGTGTGTGTCTGGGGCCTGGCCTGGACAAGGCAGGATTTCATAAACAAGAGAGACTTTCCTTTGAAGTAAGCCTACTTCAAAGGGCAAAATGGGTATAAGAAGGGCACCTAAATCCACAGACTTTAGAACACTTCTGGAAACCAAGAGGAACCTCTGCCTGGAGAAGAGATGAGGAAGAAGAGCTGCCCTGCCTGTTACTGTGCTTTGTGGAGCTATCCTGCAGTTGCTGTTTCTGCCTGTGCTAGATGACAAAGACTTGGCTTTGTGTTGCCTTCCTTCTTGTGAAGAACTCTCCAAGGGCTTGATTTAGAGCTTGCCTCCTGTTGTTTGAAGTCTCAGGGACAGCAAGGACTTCTCTCTGCCAGCACCTTGAGCATCTGGAGAGACTCCAACTCTTCCAAGTGGGCCCATCCAGTTCCTGGGGCCTTGAGAAGAGAAGAGAAGCTGGCAGCCCAAGAGTGAGAAATCCACACACAGACCGTTGTGCGGGGAAAAGATCAACGCAACTCCGATCTGCGGCTGAAAAATGGACGCGCCACTGGCTTCACAGCAGAAAATCGACGCTCGCCTGCAATGCGACCGGAAGATCGATGCCCTCGGCTGGAGAAACGACACACAGCATCGCTGACGAAGGCTGGTGAGATCGCAGCCCACGCTGCGTGGTTTTCTGACCATCGTACGGCTGAATTTCAGACGCAAACACCGCTGGGCGTGTAAAAACGACGCTAGGCCTGCCCGGACGAGGGAGTGCTGCCCGGATCGATTCATCGCTCTCCTGCAGAGAGAATAAACGATGCATGCTGACCCGAGTAAAGGAGAAACGACGCAAGGTCTCGCTTGTGAGTGAAATCGACACATCGCAAGCCCTTTTTGACGCACACTCACCCGTGCGGTGTTATTTTTGACGCACCCAAGGTACATTTTCATGCTAATAGCGTTAGCGTTGTGTTTAAAATTACATGAAGACTCATTTAGCAGTTTTAGTGATAACTTGACTTGTATATTGGGAGTTTTGTCGTTTTGGTCTTGTTTTGTTTAGATAACTATTTTCTATTTTTTTAAACCTGTGTGGTGTCATTTTGTAGTGCTTTCATTGTGTTACTTTGTATGTTGATACAAATACTTTGCACCTAGCACTCTGACGTTAAGCCTACTGCTCCCACCAAGCTACCAAGGGGGTAAGCAGGGGTTAGCTGAGGGTGATTCTCTTTTACCCTGCCTAGAGTGAGGGTCCTTGCTTGGACATAGTGTAACCTGACTGCCAACCAAAGACCCCATTTCTAACAATATATATAGATATATATATATATATCACCACATTCAGTAACCTCTAACCCCGCGTCCCAAAATACATATATATATATATATATATAAACATATATATATATATATTTATATACATATATGTATATATATATATATATTTATATATATATATATATTCACTGCAAAAACCAAAGATTCCAAGGGTGTTATAGTTAGGTTCTGAATTTACTCGTACAAAACCATAGAAATTCAGCAGTTATAGTTAGAGTTCTTTCAAGTAACTAAAACTCACACCCTAAGGTAACTATAACTCTCGCCCTCACCATGCACAGTTGTCTCATCAATAAGTTGACTGCAAATGTTGCATTGAGAGTATGAAAGATGGCATAAAATATGTCATCAATTATAGAGTAATTAGATGTGCATTGCGAAGGGTGTGGTCCTCTGGTCCACCAGTACTAAGGGGTCAGAGTGTCCCAACCCTGGCCTCTTTTCTTTTTTTTGTTTACCTTTTTTCTGGGATTCAGCTCAAGCCGAGTCCCAAGATGGCTGCCAACATTTCCTGGTTTGAAGTATCGACAGCCAATCAGAGCGGTGCATTTCCCTTCACAAGCTTGTCTTCATTTGCGAATACTTCGTGGCCAGAGATATTCAAATTTGAATTTCCCTAAATTTCTCAAAAACTACTGAACGGATTTACTACAAATAAGCACAAGTGTGATCTGCATACCAACACCTAGCTTTCTGCTAAATTTATTGTAATTCCGTCCAGTGGTTCGGCCTGTAGTCGTGTCTAAAGAATCCTATGGAAATTAACATGGGAAACCCAACATTTTGAGCCCTCTATTTTTTTGGCTCCCGCTTGACGGATCATCCTAAAACCTTCCATGTGCAGAAGAATCACTGCATTTTGGGAACATTTTGTGAAGATTTGTCAAACAGTGCTGAAGATATAGGCTAGTCAAAAAACGATTTTCTTGTGGAAACTTATCCTAACTATAACTACCTACTAGCCAGTAGGTTTTATATATATATATATATATATATATATATATATATATATATATATCCCCACATTCTGTAACCTTATGACCTTGCTTGCCATAATACCTGTATTAATGTACACACACAAACACACACACTTAATTCTGTTGGTTTAACAGTTTACGTTGATTGGGATTTGTCTGTACGAGTGTGCCATGTGGCATTTGTATTTAGGTGTTGGTGTATGGAATATGTCGCTTCCAGTAGTGTGTAGCTCCCAGTAGCACCAAGAAATGCAGCATAGTGTTCGCTACATATGTTTTCCCTTCTGTTCAAAGAAACAATAATTATTTAAAGACCGTGAATGTGTCTTTGAAAGGCTAAACAAAATGCTTTTTCTTGGTGAAAACTTATTAAGAGAGTAACCTATAGAGGCATGAAAAATGCAGCTGTTGCTTTGCAAGCACCGCTTCCAATCTGCTCCTCGCCCTGGGGAGGGCTTTTATCAGTGGCTGCTACTGTAACTGGAGTCCTATGTCCTTGAATGCTCCTGGTTACTGGAAATCTAGAAAAGGCAGAATGTTTCCCGCTAAAACGGATCTCTTGGAGAAACGTCGGTGACGCTCTCGTCTGCTATATATTGGATTGTAAACTAAGGTGGCATCAGCCTGAACAACGAACTAGTGTCTCCCCCCGCCCTGGCTCCTTGGGGCATGCATTAAATCGCCCTAAATACGGGGTGACAGTCGGAGCTTTAGTTGAAACGTGGCGGCCCTGCCCGCAGACCTCCAGTTACCATTTCTGGAAAGGGAGTCGTTCGTGGCTGAAAATTGTGGAAATCATTCCAACTGTTTGTAACTCTAAATACTTCCATGCTGACGATTGCGTAGAAAATAACGTCCAAATTACATGGAAAAAACGTAAATCAGTAGTTAAGTGTGATACCGCTCCAACCACTCGAACCCTTCGGATTTGCGTGTATGCGCTGCCAGGAAACAGCGGAAACCAATGTGGCCAGTGATAAATTAGGGCTCCCGATCTTGATACAGGGAGCGAAGGGGAAAACGCAATCTGTTAGTCTTTGATTTACTGCATCACATTTTTGGAGAATTATTTGGCGAATTTTGAGTGTTTGCAGGCACAAGTTCTTAAAAAAAAGAAGTGGAGGGATTGGCCAAGTATGCAAGTGACATTCTGGCACATGACATCATGGCGTGTGACATCGCGCGTTAAATCACTGAGAGTGGCATCATAGCTCATCACCTCTCAGGAACTGACATCACAAGAAGTGACGTGTGTAGCAGGTCTATCATGAGTATATTTGAGTGCAGTACAGTATTTAACAAATTAGATTTTGCGTCAGGGTTGTGCCAAAAACAGTGATGCAACACAATGCAAAAATCTAGGCCTCAGCTTTTACATTTATTTGTTAAAACTGCCAAAAATAAATTGGCAACAAGCAGAAATGTGGCAGTAAATCTGTTCTGCTTAACTGGTTCCAAAGTCTGCATTTCAGAATATTTTATGGGATTAAGGTACTTGCTGCAGAGATCTTTGTGTAACAACTAAATCTCAGGAAATAATAATAATGACAAAATAACTCTGAAGGTTAACATATTTTCTGGAGAGATCTGTGGTTTGTCTTGTCCCAGTTTCGAATCAAAGTAGCATAGAGGGTTAATATGTCTCCTGCAGAGCACATTTTGTAACAAGCAGCTAACAGATTTTTATTTTTTGTAAATGTGTAAGTGGGTTACTGCTAGGGCTTTTAACACAAAGGGCCATATTTACAAGAAACTGGCACATCAGTGCTGATGCACCAGTTTTCTTACTTTGCCCCTGCCCCATCTAACGAAAACATGGGTGCACCGTATTTACAATACGATGCGCCATGGCACATGTTAGACCAATAACATCAACATTTTTTATGCTATTGTGGCGCTTTGCTGCACTAGCGTCAACAAATTTGACTCTAGTGCAGCAAAGTGTAAGAAGGCCCATACATTAAAATGGGTGTGTCACTTTAACTCCTGTTTTGAGCAGGTGTTAAAAATTACACCAAAAATTTGCGGGCCTCCTAACCTCGGAACGCCTCCCTTGCAGGGATAATGGGGTGCAAGGGCTCGCAAAGTGGTGCAATACATGCATTGCGCCACTTTGTAAATATGACGCGTCAAAAATTGCCTCCTTGAGCCACATTAGTTTTTTTTTTAAATTAAGCTAGTGTGGCTCAAGGAGGTACCAGGGCCTTGTAAATCTGGCACAAAGTTTATTTTGTTGCTTGCAGTTCATGAATTGTAAGACACAGTGAGCTATGAAGGACGTGTCTCCTACACCTTGTAACCCTCATTGTCTTACAAACACATCCTGTACATTGATTGAGACACGTGATTTATAGTCAATGTATAATATATATGTGTGATGTAAAGCGCTCAGACACTCTGCATTGGGATGAGAAGCGCTATAAAAGAAATAAAGAAAATAGCGGTATTTAAATTGTTATTTGTGTAAATACTGGTATATACCAACACATCTGACATTCCTACAGTGCATGCATATCTCTTATATAAAGGGACTGAACAAAGTCAAAAGCTTGACTTTCTTAAGTGCCTGTGAAGAGGTGAGCTGTGTGCCTTTGTTTCCCCTCGATTGAATTTAGGTGTGAGGCTCCTGATTGCTCCAAGCAAGGATACTCCAACAAAAGGAGGCCTGGTGGCTCCTTAACTTCCGCCTCTGTTATGGGCCTTGCTGGAATCTGGTAAGTCCCCTGGCGGCTTGCACGTTGGTGCTCCGAACAAAAGCAGACAATGTGCAGGCACTGCTGAATGGGTCCCGGTGTCTAAAAATTACAGCAGGACAAGTTTTGCAAATTTCTGTGGGGCCCAAACTGTTGGCAGGGTAGCCTGCGTCCACCCTGTGAAAATAGTGGGTAGATGCTGTCTACCCGTGTGTACCCTCGACTCATACCCAGAGGGCTTATGACTTTAAGTTCTAATTTGCTGTGCACTTGTGCACTTGTACACCTAAAGGCGTCATTTCATTAGGGTGAGAGGAATGTCACTCTTGACAAGAGTGGTAGATAGGTTTTAACAACGAGCATAAAGCTGTAACAAATGCACCAGTCAGCACTACATTTTTATATTGACAGTTCGTGGTTAAACGCTTCTGCCAATATTCCCTCTCATACTATTTCCGTGCACTGGGGACATTCAGTTTTTGGGTTTTTCAAAAGGGATGATATCTGAAACAGACAAAATAATCTGTGTACGCAAGGAAGCGACACAATCAGCTGTATGCTAAGAGTCACCAAGTCACTTCTAGCCTTACAGCATGCTGTGTTCAAACATGGCCAGGTCATGTTACTTTCCATCAGAAACAATGGGCTATATATATAGTATAATCATACATTTTTGAAATGTGGCTGCTTCAATGCTAAATTTGAGATTGGGGTTGTTATTGGGGACCACTGGCACTAATTTTTGGGAACTGGCACTTATTTTTCCACATCAGACATTTACAAGAGCAAGAGAGAGAAAAACACACAAACAGAAAGACAGAGGAAAAGAAAGAAGGAAAAAACATCACAACAGGAGAAAGCAAGAACCTGCAGAAGTGGAATAAAGGGGCAGGGAATTTCTGGCAGTAGATTAAAGAAGCATGAGGCGGATTCAAGAATTTCAACTTTGGTATTCGGCACTCCTACAGTTAACTGCACCAGCCACAGGCTTCGGAGCAGAGCTCTGGCCACCTGCACTCATTCTTTTACAAGTTAAGCACTGGGCTGCTTACAATTTTGAATGTTATTACTAATATACCTTGGTCTTCATTTATAACTTCACAGGAACAGATTTCTGTGGTAACATTTGTTGCAAACACTGCTGCAGCTGTATTCAAATGTCATTCGAACAAACATGGCATGCCACAGGTAACACATATGACACACCATTAGATAAAGAGAGGCAAAACCTATGTAAAAGGCAAATTTGTACTTACACACCTAAAACACAGAAAAAGCCTTCCCCGCAGTGCCTGCTTAAATGCATGGGTTAGGAACTGGGTCGGACTAGAACAAAACTTTGGCACGGTTCCAAAATAACTGCGCCCCCCATTAGTGAAGCAGATAAGTGATAGCATCAGGGAGTTTGACAGTAAAAACAGGCCTACATGGCCATAAAACTGGCCCACAACTGCTAAAAAATGGCCCACACAGTTGTCTGTCAGACCAGCCTAATGGGTATTGAATGATTGTCCTAAAGGCCAGTTCAAACCTGGTTAGGAACTGATTCGGGGTGCACTGTAATACGCATCTTCGCTTTTATTTTCTATAAGGCATGGCGGCACGGAGCATGTGTGCACAAAGGCCACAGTGATTTAATCAGCAAGGCAGGAAGAAAAAGTTCCTGGCCCCTGGTATCTCGCCACAGCCTTCTCAGGAAGCACATAAGCTGATCCTACTGCCACATTAAATCCCCCCTCGATTTCTCTAGGAGTGTTCTTTTGGGGACACATATTGGACCAGAGATGAAACTGGAGGGGCCACCTACAAAGGGTGGTTGTGGAAAGTGTGTCAAATTATATGGAAATGTATATGCATACATATATATATATATATATATATATATATGCTTGCTTAAAATGTTTAAATATGATTTTACATATGTGCACGTGTTTATGTGCATTCATACATACGTAGGCTTGTAGTCAAAGAATTGCTGAAGTAGTTTGACATATTAATGTGTGTTGCAAAGTGTGGTGTCTGTTTTTTAGGTCTCTCCTACTACACAGCACATGCGCTGCCTTTTGTGAGATTTTTGTGAGGTACATGGTTAGTTTACAGTGGACTTAGAGTCTGCCGATTGCTTACTATTGGTTGACTGCTTTGTCACTCTTATTTCACTCTTATCTGTTTGCTCCTTCATCAATATGTGTGGGATTTCCTTTCTCTTCTTGTGTTTGTTCCTTTCCTGGAGCATGGATGAATGTGTACTTCCATGGCTTGCTTTTTCATCACTGTTTTTTTCTTTGTGTTTAAGCACTCCACGAGAATTCATGTGTTTTTCAGCTGCCTCTCTAATGTGCTTCTCTTCCCCTGTATGTGCTATTCCTTCTTCCCCCTTTGTGATATACTCGCCCTTGTGTGCTTTCCCGCCTGCTTTGGCTTTCTCACAGGTGTGCATCTTCCCCCTTCCAGCATCACATTGCTTTCTCTCTCACCCATTTGTTTTTCTCTCCTGCCCTTAACGCTCCACGTTGCTCTCCCTCTCTTTCTCACCTGGTGGCTCTCCCACCACACCCTGTATCTTGCTTCTCCCCACCTGTACCCTTAATGTTGCTTCCGTGGCCACTCCCTGTGTGGCTTCGCCCACTCTGTTTTCACCTTGTGTTGCTTCTGCAGCCCCGGCCATGTTGCTTCTATCACCTACTTTCCAAAAGAAAAAAAGTTCTTGGGTTTTCTTTTTATTCGCAGATCTGAGTTGGATTGAAAAGGAAAACAACAGCTTTGTCATTTTGTATACTCTTGCACCTATATAATGACACAGTAGGCTTTTTTTCTTATTTAGACATGATGCACTACATCCGGATAATGTACAGCATTGCTAAAAGGTTATTGGCAAAGCCAATAGGTCCCAGAGGTGAGAAATGTTGGTTTTTCCAGAGCTTGTCTATCTGTGTCATTCCTGCCATGAAACAACAGTCAACCTCTGAGAGGGTTATGATAGGACAATGGAAAATTATTCTTCATCTGGCTCCTCTCCTGAGATGCCAGTGGCCTTTGCATGAAGGATGTAAGATGAAAGGCGTAAAATTGCTGATTGTTTTTTTTTTGTTTACCTTTTGAGAAGAGCCAGGTTATCCTCACCCATACAGCTCTGCAAAACCCATTAACCTCAATACACAGGAGATGGCCTGTGCAGAAGCCCTGCAGCATGCAATTCCAACTGGAGTGGGTGGCTCTTCCTGCATTGTGCTGGATACCATTCCTCGCCCCTGCACTGTGCTCCTTGCCTTATGGCCACGCACCCTCTCATCTCTAAAACTGAAGTATGCTTGTTTATATACAGAGGTGGCCTGGATCGACAACCCAGTTCAGCAAACTGGAAGGAATGGCAGGAGGGTTAATAGCGCAGCGTCTTGCAACCAACTTTTCTAGTGCATTTGCTGCACTGCGTAATTGAGTTTTAGTATGCTGCCATGTTGGGTGAGGGAAAAGAGCTAACACCATTAACGGTTGGTGGAACATCTTTTCCTTTGCAAGCCGCCATGCCATTACATTTAAACTCAGTACCTATTTTGGGTGAGGAAGGAACGCCCATTGATCGCCAATCACAGTGTCAATAAGCACCTTTTTCGAGAAAAGCACAACCAACCTGTGAGCCAAACATAAGCCTCTGTCTCAGTAGTATATCTTGAAACTCATTCCCTGTTGATATATGAAAGCTAGCGCTGTCAAGCCAGACCTAAAAATAAAATACTAACTAATGAGGAATGGAGACACACAGGCTACTTTAAGGACACTTTTCCATCCTGGTGACAAAAGATATCACTTAAACTTTCATCCAAAACTTCGTTCCCTCTGCCTTCTCCAGATCAATTATAAATTCTGTTGTACCAAACATAATTTGTGTAGTGCATATTTTGAAATTGAAATTAGGAAATTCTAATGAATGTCTTTCAGTTTATAATAGTATTTACAGCACTTAGTAGCACACACTACCATTTGACGGGTTTCTAGGGCCTTATAGCAGGTGTTAATTAATACTGAAGTGAATGGTACTAATTTTATCATCTGAGATGGATGAAAGGGTGAGTGAACCCACCAGTTTTCGCAGCTGTGGCCTTCAGGTTAAGCACAGATTCCCTACTGTGGATGCTTTATCTTACTGAGCAGCCTAACCTTTCAATACACAAGATGCCCTCAAGACTCATGCAATAATTTCTGGTGCCCTAAATGAAGTGACATTTTGCAGCCCCTACTTTGGCAAGCAGGTCATATTTGGTGCTTCTAGGTGCTATGTGGCACCACTTTATTGGTGCCACCCAACCAAGCTGACTCAAATCGCCTTGTCGTGGGAGCTGCCATGACTGAAAGACTCACATAAAATTGAAGAAAAATGAGGGTAAGGGGCATCATCTAGAAGCGGAGCTTGTAGCTAGATGCAACGATATGTCCTACATTGGGAAACGCGTGATACCAGCGCTATTGTATGCTGATGGTGCCGTTATTATGGGCTGCACATGTGTTGCGCTGCATCAGCTCTTGGAGACCTTTGCATCCTTTATGGAAGGGCTAGACATAAGGATTAATAACAGCAAATCCTCCGTAATGTCCTGTGGTTACAGGAAGGCCCTGAAACCCAATTTTCTGCCCCACACCGCTCCTGTCTAACATGTGGACAACTTCATTTATTTAGGGGTCACGTTTAACTGCATGGGGTCCTGGCAGCCCCAGCTGAAAATTGGGAATAACCAACTGGTAAGGAGGATTAACGTTGCTTTCTTGTTTTCGGCTAAATTAGCCAAAAGATCACTTGCCCACATGCTGGCTACATACCATGAAAAATGTGTTGCCGCAGCAACATATGGAGCAGGAATCTGGGGTATACTAGCTGCACACTACTACAAGTAACAGAAAACAAATGTACACATCACTTACTGGCTCTTCCACCATCCACCGCCTCATTCATTAGCCGTCGGGAAGTAGGGCTTCAACATATTGAAGATGTCCTCAGAACCCGCTCAATGATGTTATGGTGTAGGGTCTGGACTAATGAGACCATCCCCATTGATAGAATGTTAATTGAGGACTGTTTGACCCTGTCCAGAGGACTAAGGGTTTCGTGGTTGAGAGAAATTAGGGACTTGGCCAAGGCTCTGGGTAGGTAGGGTTTGTTCATGGACCTTTTACGATCCTTGCCTGCTCTTGATAAAACAAAACACTTAAAGCCATGTATTATGCCCATTGGGAGGAAGATAGGTGAGCAAGGGTATCAGCACTCTCCAAGGTGGTCTCATATATGCAACTTAACCCATCTAGGGACATTCATTCATCCATTTTTGCTATATAAGTCACCATATTATCAGCATTGTATTATTCTTAGGTTCCAGTTGTCTTTTTCATAGATTAGTCACTTTCCCTCAATGTAATGACAGGTCACATGATTTGCACCTTTCCGATGTGAACCTCAATCTGCACAGAGCACTTTACATGTCATATTTTTCTGTACTTTTTAATCCCAAAATATGTCTTCTGTTCTAAAGCCCTCACAGATTAAGTACTCCTTGTGCCACTGTACTGATGCACTGTACTTTCATCAATCAGTTAGTGCAGAGAAGGTTATAATTACGGTATACCCCTTTTTGAAGTTGGTGTTAAGGGCGAGGAAATTGCTTGGGTAGCTTAATAATGTACTAGCTGGCACCTATTTGTATGTTTTGATTTACCATGCTATGTATGACGACCAGACATCTTGATAGAGCTGTGATGTACTAAGTTAATAGGAAATCTAAAACAAAGATGGAATTTGCTTCCGGCCGTGATCATACTTATGTTGTGTGAAGCAAGAATCACTTTGACTATACTCTTCTGATTTGAAACCCACTGGTAGGCTATTTTATGTAGTATATTTGATGACAGCACTTTGTATGTATCATGATCATACTTTTAATCAAGGATTTTAGTTGAACCTGTATTATTTTATGATATCCTGTCGTATTGTCGTGTACTGTACTTTTGTGGTCTATTTTAATATATCCGAATAAAGTTAATTGAATTGAATTCTATTGCACTGTTCTGTTGGAATTTAGTTGCATATGCAGCAACGTCAAAGCTAAGGCATTACAAAAATCTACAAACTGAAAATATATTGACAAAAGAAGGGCACATTACAGGCAACTTTCTACCTTTTGTAGTTTTCTGACCCATTGTCTATTTCATTTTATTTGATGTGTTTCCTCTTTATTGACAGGAGAAAGCAAAATACGCTCATCAAAGCGGCTCGGCCACAACCTATAATGGTGACATTGGGGAACGGTCCTGGATGCCACCCAGTGACGTCGAAAGACGTAATGAACTGTCACCTGAAGATAATTTCGAAGACCTTGAATATTTCCCAAATTTTTATCGCCTTCTAAAAACTTTAAACCCAGGTAATGTGTGAGTCTTACATGAAAATCTTTAAAGAAGTAACATATCGAAAGCAGTTTTCACTTCTAGTGATGCTTTTTTCCATGACAGGGATATACTTTCTCGGGATCTTAACAATTATGGGTCTGTGTGACATGTGTACCAGATAGGATTAGGCCCCACATGCCTCAGCTATACACTGCGGCCCTCGCAGTGCACATGAAACTGAACTTGCCCACATGGCAGCTCAGGCTACTGCTATCGGCGCTCGGGGCTGCCCTCTTTTCTTCCTACCCTAATCTATACTTCCTCAAAGTGCATCACAACTGCAGTGCCAAAAGTAACATCGCATATTACATAGTCCGGTAGTACGACAGAGCTAACCGAAGGTGGGGTGAGGTGGTGGGTTGTTGATGAGATAGTTCAGTAGAATCTGCTGTCCCAGCTGCCCTCACCCCATAGGTGCTTGTCAGGCTTCATATTCCGACGCAACCAATACCCGACTGATGCCGGCAGAATTGTATGGAAGAATGCACTCACCCCTTAAGGACATCTCAGTCCAAGTATATTAAATGACATCCATTGTAGTGGTTACTGATTGACAATGCCCTTGGTCATTTTCAGAGATAAGGCACTAAGGCCTGATTACAACTATGCCATATAGTGGCCATTCTTGGGCAACATCTTTTCGTGCAGATATCGCAATTGTAAGTGGTACAATGATTATCACACCCAGTAGTTATCAGATATTATTTTAAGGTTTGCAATTCCTATTACATTTTGTGAAACATTACCAGTATATACACAGAGAGATGCAGTAAGCACCAACATCCACATGGTATGCCTCATTTTCAGGATGAAACTATGGTAGGTGGAATTATTTGCTCTAGGTGGCTTCCAAAAACAGGGGAATCAATTTTTATCAGGTGCTATAAATTCTGTATACTCCTCCGGGGCAGTCATAGTCATACCATTACAAGTGTTATATGCCAAAACAACAATTTCTAAATGAAATCTCACATTGCCAAACTATTACTGGGAGATGTTAATTTAATAATTTTCTTGTTAAAATGCACTAGGGGGAAGTAGCACTGCTTCTGTTGAGCTACAATATCAAACTAAGTGCAACATAAAAGTGTATTTGTTTGCATAAACGTTTTATTGTTTTTGTTTCAAGGTAGGGGCTTGAGGAATGATAATGGTTACTGATTTCACCTCTCACCAACTACGTGTCACCTCTCAAATCTAGTGTTAGAAATTTGATCTCTAGTTGGCAGAGGCATGCACCATGTCCAGGCAGGGACCACAATCCTAGTAAGGGTAAATCATACACAATCCAAATTATCCTGCACCCACCATCTGCTAGCTTGGCATTGAGCAGTCAGGCTTAACTTAGAAGGCAATGTGTAAAGTATTTGTGCAATAACTCATACAGAAACACAGTGAAAAGACCATAAAAGTATTCCACACCAGTTTAGGAAAATAGACAATATTTATCTGAATAAAATAAGACTAAAATAACAAAAATCCAATATGCACAATTCAAGATATCACTTTTCAAAGGTTTAGATGAGTCTCAATCCTTAAGAGCCACTGGTTGCATCCTTTTAGCACACAGTAGCTGGAATGCGTCAAACATAAAGATGCAGAGGGCTTCAGAGGAGGACCTTGGTTTCACACGGCAAGGTGATGTATCGGATTCCTGGGAGTGCAGCCTTGCTTTCTTACTGCGATACGGGCATATTTTGACGCCCAGGGAGGATGCATAGAAAATCCAGAATGCCTTGAAAAGAGGCAACAGGTGCTGCGTTGATCCGGCAGGTGATGCAGTGATTTTTCAGCCGCAAGACAGGCACTACATTGATCCAGCAGGTGTTGCATCAACATTTTCAGGTGTTGCATCAATTTTCTGATGCACTGGATTGTTTTCTCTTTGGTGAAATCTTTGATAGCCCTGAGACTTCAGAACAGGAGGCAAGCTCAATCCAAGCCCTTGGACAATATGTGTAGAGGATGGCAAAGTCCTTCCAGCAGAGTCAGGGGTCAGCAAGCAGCAGGGCAACAAGCAGGCCAGCAGTCCTTCCAGAAAAGCAGTCCAGAGGAGTCCTTTGGGCAACTATGCAGTTCCTCTGACAGAGGCCAGGTGTAGGTCCAGAAGTGTCTGATTTGGTGGGGTTGCAGACCCAATATATATACCCCAAAGTGCCTTTGAAGTAGGCAAAACTTCCAAAGAGTGGTTTTGAAGTACACAATTTCCCCCTTCAACACAGCCCAGTCTGTCAGGAGCCCTGGGGTGGGGGGTAGGGGGGAGGTTATCAGTCCTTTGTGAGAGAGCAGGCCACTTGCCTTTAAAGTATAAGTGAGAGCCCTTCCCTGCCCAGGAAGACTCATCAGTATGCAGATGAACGCAAATGCAGCTGAGTGTCCTGTGTTTATGGCTGTCTGGGTAGAATGCACAAGGGGTGCTGTCAACCAGCACAGACCAGACATGGATTGGAGACAGGCTGTAAGGCACAGAGAGCAGTACGTGCAGAAAAATGCCTACTTTCTAAAAGTGGCATTTCTAAAATAGTAATGTAGAATTCAATTTAATCAGTAGTTAGGATTTGTCCCTACCGTTCCAACCATACTAAACATGACAAGGCTATTCCTCTCAGATCGGAAATTACCACTTAAAAGCATATAAGGGAATTTCTAATGCTGACCTATGAGAGGAGCAGGCTTTGCAGTACATAGCATCCTGCCCTATGGGCTACCTAGGGCCTTTGTTACGGGTGACATATATGTAAGAAAAGGGGAATTTAAGGCTTGGCAAGTAGTTTTAAATACAAAGTCATAGTGGCAGTGAAACTGCACACGCAGGCCTTGCAATGGCAGACCTGAGACATGGTTAAGGGGCTACTTATGTTGGTGGCCAATCAGTGCTGCAGGCCCACTAGTAGCATTTAATTTACAGGCCCTGACCACATCCAGTGCACTTTACTAGGGACGAATGAATAAATTAAATACGCAAAAGGGTTTGTGCCAATGTTACCATGCTTAGGGGAGAGAGCACAAGCACTTTAGCGCTGGTCAGCAATGGAAAAGTGTGCAGAGTCCTAAAACCAGCAAAAATGAGTTCAGAATGATGGAGGGAGGTAGTCAAAAATGTGGGGTAAGACCACCCTAAGGCTGTCAGGCCTAACATCTAGCTTTGAAGAGTATTACCCATGCAGTATTTTTACATTTGCTGCAAGTGGTTTTGAGGTCTCTAGTAGACAAAGTGCCCTCAGCCGTACAATTATAAGCTAAACAGTAGGTTATTTAATGTTTCAGAGTTGGCATTCCAGGAGCATGAGATCAGAATAGTACCATCAAGAACAAGAGACACCAGCACCTAGAGAATCAATGCCTTACAGTGAAATAAATGAATAAATGGGATTGGTCACGGAGTGGTTTGGTGAAAGATAATACAATGAAGGAACTGGGGATTTCTGGGAGATACTAACCTGAATTTCCAAGACTGAGCTTCAGGTATGCATACTTTGGAGACCACAAGCCTTAATATAAATAGTGCCCTGAGTGTGCAACTAGTGTTTGTGTCCTCTTTTTTGCCACGTCACACAAAGGTATTACAGAATAGGTCATAGATGCTTGTGCAGCTCCTCCTGTATGGATCACACCGCCGCACATTTTGATTAGCACATTCTCAAAGGACATGCCCTTATTTGCATGGAGAAGTGGCCTTGTGCCATATTACTGACAAGGACACAGCTGCCAGGAGGCACACTGACTGCTAAGCCTAAAGGGGGCCTCAGCAGTTGCCATTTATGTCAAGCTGCTCCACAGTTTAAAAAAGCACTTTCTGTGAGCTAAAATTATTTTTTTCTATTTACCCATCCAAATGGCATTCAGAATCTTGGATCAGTAAATGAAAAAATGACACACAGTCAGTGTGCCTCCTGAGGCCACCCTTTGTAGGGGGGGTTGGGTTTCTCAGACATTCCACAGGCATCCCCTGCATGCAGGGGCACTCATTCACTGCACCTGCCTGCAGGGGGATCTGTGCCACCCTTTGAAATATCTGGCCGCTGTCTCCAGTAAAAGGCATACTGGCAGCTTTAAATAGCCATTCTGCCTTTCACTAATATTCTGTTCTCTCTGCATGTATGGGTTTCCATCAGCATTGGGAACAGCATATTTGTAGTGATAGGACACACTGTCCTTGTCTGCACTCAGCACACACACTAAAGGTGCACCACAACAGAGTGGGACAATATACCATATGCATAATGCAACCTGTTGGAAATGACCATCTCTGCACGGTATTGCCCTAGATTGTTGCTTTCTGTTGCTGAAGCTATATTTGTTGTCCATAAGTCTCTTTGTACGTTACCGTTGGTAATATAGGCATTATGCACACCCTTTCAAATATGTTAAAATGTGGTTTATAGCCCATAGTATATGGTGACACCTGTACCCAAGCCAGGACCTGCATATTAAATGCTACTAGTGGGCTGCAGCATCTATTGTTCTGCTCTTTAAAGTAGCACTGTATAACATGTCACCGGACTGGCCACTGCAGCATGAGTGTGCAGTTTTAAATTGCCATGTAAACCCATCAAAGTAAACCTTTTGCCAGGCCTAAAGCTCACTTTTATTACTTATAGCTCAACCCTAAATATACCTTAAAAGCCCATAAGGAGGAATGCAAGGTATTTAAAATTGGAGCATGTCTGTAATCTTCTAAATATCCTGGCAGTGAAAAACCTCCAAAGTCATTCTTTACTGTGGCAAGGGTGTCTGTCCTATAGGTTAACAGTAGTTTGCGCTTTACATTTATTAGGTATTAAACAATTCAGTTTCGGAACAGCTAGAAAAATGTTTCAATGACTCATTTTAATAGTAATCTTAGATCCAACTTAACGGTCAAGTCAGACTTTATATTACTAATTTGGATTTTACCCTTTTAGGAAGTTCACACTTTCCTGCCTAAAACCAAAAGGCTTGCCTGCCAGTATCTAGCTGTCACCTGACCCCTGACTGTTCTCCTGTGGTGAGATGTGGATTGCTTCCAGTCAGTAGACAAAGGGCTTTGGTTGTAGGGATGATGTCTCCTCCCTTGACAGGATGGCTGGGGGCTGTGAACAGCCCTTTTCTGGGCTTCAATGAATGCCTACCTTGTCACTGGCAGATGAAGCTCACACTTAGGCCTGCCTTCCATTTGTCTGTCTAGTCAGACTGGCTCCAAACTCAATTGGAGGGGAGGAACTGATTAAAACCATTTTAGGGGTGGACATAGGATTGCCCTCCACCAACTGGCTGGCACTGGGCATAAATGTGTCCCAACAGTCCTCTCCTAAGTACACTCCTAGACCTGGGAAGAATCAGAGGAAGAGCTGCCCTGTTATTTGAAGGAACTGAAGGAAGACTGGACCTGCTTGCCTTGAACCCTGAGCTCGAGCAGTGACTCCACAGGCAGTTGGTTTACCTTTTTTCAAGTTATTGGGGCACAACAAGCTTTGAGAGGCCTTTCTCCCTGCAACTGCCCAGCGGACCAGTTCCAACTGGACCTGCCTTGGACCCTGCTGTTGGCTTCTGCTGAAGAGAGTCTTAACCTCGAAGTGGTACCGCCAAGTACTGGACCCTTGGCTGGTGTTAGAGCATAATTCTCCTATCCCCAAACTGCAAGAAGTGGGACTGTAAAACTTTCTGCCTACTTTCCGCCTGGAGAACTGACAGAGACTGGGGTCACCATCGAAGCCACAGCTGTGAAACTGCTGGCCCCCGTCAACTTGCTGAACGCAGAGAACTTGACCGGAACTGATGCTAAGCAGCATCAAATAAACATCGAAGACCTGGGCATGGACTTCTGACTTCGCCCGCTCAGAGCTTGTCCACCTTTATCGATGTCCGCACCAGGACCCCAGTTTTCAGCAACTCACCATCATTGAGCCCTGCTTCAGATCCAGCTTTCTCTGCCATCAAATTGCTGTTGAGTTGTTGACTGCTTTTTCTGCTTAAGAACTTCTAACTCAGAAGGTAAACTTTCCACTGGGACAAACCTGGTCCCTGCATGTGACTGGTGATCCATAGCGACCAGCCTTAATGTATCACTTTTACCCAGTCTAGTGCTACCAGACACCTGCAGTTGCAGTTGGCATTTGTTGCTTTTTGGCGCTATTTTTAATTCAAACTTTAGAAATTCATATCTTCGGTTCTACCTAATTGGATTTTTGTTGTTCTGGTGATATTTTATTTATTAAAATTTACTTTATTTTTCTAAATTAGTTTGGGATTTTCTCTTGTGTTGTATTTTCACTTTATTACTGTTTGTGTTGCATACATACTTCACACAGTGCCTCTAACTTAAGCCTGTCTGCTCTTTGACCTAATGGGGAAGCGAGGGGTAGAGCTTAGGTTTATTTAGTGACTTTATTCGTTCACCCTGACAAGGACTGTGATTATTATTTGAGGTGGGTTCTCACCCCTCAATTAATACACCCGTTTCTTACACAGCCCCTGGTTATCTGGCTATCAATCGTGTCTGCAGGAAGTAAATAAAATGTAAATTAGACCAATAAGGCTAAAATCATTGCTGACGTCACTTCCAATGACATGATGAAGAAGTGAAATTGGAGCCCACAGGCTTTCTTTAACTATAACAAAATACAATCAGTGGTGCAGATCAAAGACCATCAGATTCATTTTCACAGATGAAGATCAAAAGTTGTGGATCTGTCAGCAACCTGCAGTTTGTTGTTATATGAAACAAGTGTACCAAGTCACTTGATCTCTAATTAGAGCTCAGGCAGGCCCTGCCAATTACCACTGGTCACTTAAGATCCACCATTTAAATAACATCATTTTGCAAGCCCTTATATAGTTCTCTAATGTATTGTGCTATCGTTTGGTAGATTTTCACCATTCCTTCATTCTAATCACTGATCACCCTTTTCAAAATGGTAAAGATCCTATTCAGCACTATGCTGACATCTGATTGTTCCATATCTTACCCTGTACTGTCCAGGAATTTTCTGTTGACGTAAGGAAATATTTTATGTCAGACAATTCCACTGCCCAAACATTGTGACATTTGTGCTGGTGAACCTCAAACCAATTGTATTTTCCCCAACCATATCTTATGGCTGCTGCCAGTACTAATATATCAAATTTCCAGTATTAGTCTGTGCCATTGTACATCAAGCAAGTGACACCAATTAGGTCATAGATAACATAAATAAGAACCCATTGTTAAGACTCAGTGAATGGGTTACATCTCAGCCCCGGCCATGGCCACCTAATGCTAAGTGTTAACACTGCCATCATGATGCACGGCATTGTACAGATGCAGAGGGAGCCTATCAGTTATTGATCAACTCTCTCTCCGGCTGAGTATGCCCCAAATAACTCTATTTGTGCAAGACCCTACTCTTTGGAACACTTAATTCTGTCTTGAAATTTGAATCCAATCACAAGCACCTCAAGAAACATCTGAAAACTCCCTACTGACCACAGGGTGGAGACTGAAGACTGCCAGCCACGATTGCAAATTTCCACTTCACCTTCCCCTTGCTAATTTGTAATTTTGTCATCACTGTCAACACTCTGATGTAACCAAAAGTTGTGCCACATAACACTTTATAAAACAAACATCTAAGTGTTTAAGCATTTGCCTTTCCACAAGCAGAGATGGTGGATGATGTGTGTATTCAGCTCAGCTAGAGTTTTTGTGTCAGACCAGATGTATTCAGGCAGTCCCAGGTATTAGTTTGCAACAGTGACTGCTTCAGAAGGCTTCCGATAATCTTGTCATTGTGGCTCCTTATAGCTTATAAGCTGACTGCCCACCTCCCTGTGGTCACACCCATAAATGCTCAGCACCAGTAACGGCAGCAGCTAACTCAGTACATTTCTTACCTGCAGTCTTACAAGTACAGTGTCCCACTTAGGTCTATCTCTATCTGAAAAAGAGCTACAACCTTCTGTTGTATTCTATGGGTGTCACAATGTCATATATGAAAACACACATACAATGCTACCAGGAATCCATGGTGAAAGGAGGTATTCACCAGAATCACCACAAACCCACAGTGAATGCCCACAGTGTACCACTGAGTCAGGTAGCCTACTGTCCCATTCAGCGATCTTCATATTTCTTTTATCTGTCTGATAAGCAATATCACAGTGCAAACTCCTTAGGTAAATCAGAACGCAGTGCAGTTCTGAATATTCAGAGGTAGCACTCAGTGTTGACAGAAGGACATGTCTTTGAGACAACTGTTGAGCATGATTCAATGTGCCATTCAGCAGGAATTCCACAGAGATGGGTCATCTCATAAGCACCAATCCTGATGCCCTATTCCCTATTGCTCTTGCTAAAATACTGGATTTGAATAGTGATTCACAAATTCATCCGCTCTTCTTCGTGAATCTCCACTAGACAGTGACACAAAAGGAGCTGGAGTGTAACCTGCATATCCTGATGGGCCACCTGGGCTAGAGTGGAGGGAGAAGTGGTCACTTACACATAAATGGGCTGTGCCTGACCTCACACAATGTAGTCTCCAACCCTCTGGTGTGAGTCTGGAGCCAGTCCTGGGCAAGGCAGGATCTTTTGAACAACAGAGACTTTCCTTTGAAGTATGCCAACGTCAAAGGCAAAAGGGGTATAAGTAGGGGACCCAAAATCCCAGATTTTTAGATTTACTTCTGGACCCAAGAGGAACCTCTGCCAAGAAGAAGAGCTGAAGAGCTGAGGGGAAGTAATGCCCCTGCCTGTAACTGTGCTTTGTTGGGCTATCCTGCAGTTGCTGCTTCTGCCTGAGGAAGGGGACAAAGACTGGACTTTGTGGTACATTCCTGCTTGTGAAGAATCTCCAAGGGCTTGGACTGAGCTTGCCTCCTGTTTTGAAGTCTCAGGGCCATCAAAGACTTCCTCTGCCAGCACCTGGACTCTCTGATGAGACTCCTGCCCTACCAAGTGGTGCCCTATCCAGTCCCTGGGCCCTTGAAAGGTGACGCTGGTAGAACAAGGAATGAAATTCACGCACAGGAAGCTATGCGGGGAAAATTTTGATGCACCACCAGCAACGAGGCTGTAAAAATGACACACCACCTTCCTTGCGGCTGAAATCAACGCACCACCTGCATCACAGCTGGGAAATCAACGCATCACCTGCATCGCGGCTGGAGAAATGACACAAAATCCGCTTGCAGCTGCTGAAAATGACACGAACCCCACACAGCGCTGTTTTCCATCACTGTGCTACTAGTATTGCTCATGCATCTTTACTGGGTGTCAAAGTCATCATGAACTTGCATGAATGAGAGGTGCCCCTTTCGGAAATCGATGCATCGCTCTCTTGCAAGAGAGAAAAACAACACATCGCCTACCTGACTGGAGAAGAAATGTTGCACAGCCTCACTTGTGAGTAAGGAATCAACGCATCGCTGACTTTTCTGATGCACGTTCACCTGTGCGGCCTTATTTTTGACGCAAACTATGTACATTGTGTAAAACCAATGTTTCCACTGTTTTCTATAGAATAAGAATCTATTTTTTTTAATTCATATCTTGACTTGTGTATGTTGGATTTTTGTCGTTTTGATCTTGTTTGATTTAGATACATTTTGACTATTTTTCTAAACTGGTGTGGTGTCCATTTTGTAGTGTTCTCACTGTATTACTGTGTGTGTTTGTACAAATACTTAACACATTACCTTTGAGATAAGCCTGACTGCTTGTGCCAAGCTACCAAGGGGGTGAGCAGGGGTTATCTAAGTGTGTATCTCCATTGCCCTGACTAGAGTCAGGGACCCTGCTTGTACAGAGTGCAAACTGATTGCCACCTAGAGACCCCATTTCTAACAGATGGGATATACCATTCCTGTGCCCTTTCCTGATATGTGATATACATAAACCCAAGGTTGAAAATTGTTATACTCATAGTCTGAGCCAGCTTTCTCCTGGTTTTACTTTTTTTACGTCAGGTAAAAGATCATTCCTGATACATCATAGGTCAACTTCTTATTTTCCTTATATCAAAACAGCAGTTCTTTTATGTGTGGCTCTCTTAGAGAGCCTCTATCATTTATGTATGTTTCTAAATTCAATAACCCACTGCTGTGATGTAGCAACAGTTGATGACAAAACATTTTACCCACTCTTTCTTCATAAAGGCCTTCGAGGCCAGGCTGACAGGGCTCCTTGAGAGCCTCTGAGTGCATGCTACTTGTTTGCTTTTACTGAAAGAAGTGAGCACAGCTCCAGGAGGGGGAAGGAAAGCAAAACAAATAGTGGATGCCAGTTAAGGATGGCAGGTAAGATATTTATTTTTCCCATTTGGTTCAGAGAGAGATGGCCTTGTTATGTATGACTCCAACATTACTCCTCTGCTCCTGTACAGCAGTTGAAAGCAGGGGCAGATGATTTTGGGGCCATATATAACGTAAAATTGTAGATGTCTAAAAAGTTAATTACATGGATGTTTTTCACCCAGGGGTTCTCTGTAACATCATAGACAACATGAGTTTTGCTTTTGTTGTCTATTTGATACCAACGAGAACACCTTGGTGAAAAATATCCATGTTGTTAACCAGTCGTCACCTATTCACATCAGAGTTTCATGCTCCAGGAAATTTGAACTTTGGTATTCCTACTTGTTAAGTGCCTATAAACACCACCTGCAAAGAAACTCTTCATGCAACCCTCTCGCATTTGACCAAGGGCAAGGAGGGTTGTACTCCCCATTCTATCTCCTCCATAGTCAAAGGCAGAGGGTTGTGAACTCTTACCTTCTGTAAACGACACTTAAGGTACAATGCAATGATAATAAATGCTGCTTTATTTTGATTTACTGTTACTTAGTAGATATTCAGATAAAAAGCCCCTTATGTAATTGTTGATAGTTTGCCATTGATTTGGATGCAAATTGGTGGATTTAGTATCAACAATAAACCAAACTGCTTGGCTTCCTACTAGATAACAGTTCTTCTAAGTATCTCACAATATCCTTTGGTTGACAGAGCACCATATAAGCAAAAACTCACAAAATGATTCTGGGACATAACAACTGAGGACTTAAAGCATGTCATTCAAACATGGGTTTCTGTTGTAATGAAAACATGATATCTCTATTCTGTATCCTCCGTTCCATTCACACTAATTGAAAGAGGCCTTCTTTGCAGCACCTATTATGATCATGAGCATTAGGAAAAATAGCCCATATGACACTAATGGCTCCTTCTACTAGCCGCTACAGTTCCAGATCAGCACCTGTAATTTTTAAAGCCTTTCATCTTAACACACCCCACTATTTGAAAAATAAACTCACCATCTCAGAAGAAAGAGGTCCACAAGTTAAAATACCTGCATGCCTTACCGCTCTTTCTCATGAACTGCTCCCAAAATGGAACAACATAAGGCGGAAAACCTCTATCTTCTTCCAAGGCATTAATTAAAAAAGCTGTTAAACGTTTCATTAAAATGTGTTATCTACCCAGTAAGACATGAACTGCTTCTACTGCTGATTCTTGCATTAATAATGTAAGCCATTTTCTAGAATCACACTCTCTGACACATCAATGCACTTAAAACCTGTACTCACGACCCACCTTTTTAAAGAAAAATGAAAATGCTTGTCATGTAATATTGTATGACAATGAATGACATCTTCTTAAAACTTAAAACACCTCTGTAAACAACCCTAACTGCCTCTAGGGGTAAGGTCTAAATAAAAAAATACATAAAAAAAAGAAAACATTTGGTAAATAACACAATAGCAATGGGGAGTGTAGTGTTGTGGTGTGGCCTAGTAGTTACATTGAGCTATCTACTGCTATTTGCTTGCATATGAAACAGCTGTCTAACTTCCTGATATGTATTGCTATGTGTGGAGAAGTGGAAACTTGCAAACTGTGAATTTATTTGTGTAAATGAATAACAATGATATTGTAAATAACTGATGAAGGATAAGATCGATACAGCCTGAAGGTCAATAATACAGAAAATCTGGAAATTATTAGATTAGTTAAGAACTAAATTCCGGTTATGATTGCAACCCTTTTAAAATATGATTGCTCTGCTGTGTTAGAGACAAACACCCAGAACAAGAGGTTTCAGCCAAGAAACGAAGGGGCAGATTTAATAGCCCCTAGCACCACCAGAGCGTCACTTTTTGTGCAACTCCTGTGGCCCTAACCACTGCTCCATATTTACCAGGAGATATTACACCACTTTGTGTGGCCTTACGCTTCCTTGTACATATGGGCCCCTCCGACACAGTTTTCTGCATCAGAGGGGGGTGCAATGGTGTTGCAGTGGGCATTCCACCACAACATCCATTGCTTTTGATGCTGCCCCAGATTTATGAGAAATCGTATATCTGTGGCAGTACCAAAAACTAACGCCACCCTAGGGGTGACATTTGCATGGCAAAACGAGGAGGAATGTTTTTATTCCTCTTGTTTTTTGCGTTTTCTTTGTGCGCTGTATTTTGTGGCACACATTGTAGAAGCAAAATGTCATGGATGATTGTTTATGTGCAGGAAGGTGTCCCTTCCTGCACATAAACAACCATTCCAAAATGACGCTTTGATACTTCTATGTGTGCTGCATTTTGCAGCACACATAGAAGTGCCACATAACAATTTTAGATTGTTTATGTGCAGGAAAAGACACCTTCCTGCACATAAACAATCTATCCCCTCAATGAGGACACCCTTGCACTATGGTGCAAGGATGCCTGCGTTGGCACAGGCAGCTTTATTCAGCACCGGCACAGGTGAAAACGCAGGGCTGCGCCATACTCCTATAAATACAGTGCATTCCTGCGTTTAAAAGGTGGTGCAGTGTAGCGCTGTTATTTTTGGCGTAGCACAACGCTGCGCCATTTTGGCATATATCAGGACCTAATACTCCTGAACAATGGAGGACACATAATGTAATACTGTAATGGATAAAAGCAATGTAGGAGAAGAGTTCAAGAAGATGCATGGAGCTGAATGCCGAGAGCATCTCATTGGTAATGATTTTAGTACAGAAATATTCAACATTGGTTCAAATGGGTCTGATCCATACCAGTTTTACAGGATGTCAGAATGGGCTAAACTTACATATAATCAATGGAGATTGAAATAATTTACACAGTTTATTCTTACCCTGAAAAACTGGTCCTTCTAAACAAACAGTGAATAGCCTTACTCCACCGAATAAAATCTGTGATGCTGTCCAAACAGGTTATATTATTGAATGGCTGTATGGATGGAGAACTATCTATACAGTACTCCACAAAGAGAATTGAAATGAAAAGGGCACGGCATGTGAAAAATAGTTCATATGAATGAGTACTATCTTACAGAGACAGAAGCAAAGGAAAAAGCAACATTGATGACCATAATGAAGACGTTGATTGATTTTGTGAAGATGATGGTTAAATATGGAACAATTACACCAGAGGAAGGAGTTTCGTACTTAGGTAAGATTATCTACTTTATTTACTAAACCAAGAAGACAGTGGGCTGATATGCTTCTTGCTGTTTTCATGAACTGTTACACAGCCTGCAAATTATCAAAAAGCAGTTGATATGTGCATACTATAAGGTCAAACATTAAATATATATTGTGAAGAATGCTTAACATGGTTGAACATGTTTTAATGGTGTAAACCTTTTTCCTGAACCCAATTTGAAACCTACAATTTTCAAAAGCGACCAAGGGCCAGATTTGTTGAAAAGTGGCGCAGCGCAGTGCTGCGCCAAAATTGGCAGCGCTGCATCACTTTAGATACGCAGGGATGCGCCGTGTTTCTGTGAATATGGCGCACCCCTGCGTTTCCCCCTGCACTGGTGCTAAATTTACCTGCCAGCGCCAACGCAGGCATCCTTGCACCATCGTGTAAGGATGTCTGCGTTGAGGGGGTATGACTGTTTATGCACGAGAAGGTGTCCCTTCCTGCACATAAACAATCACTAATGGTGCTTTCCACTTCTGTGTGTGCTGCACAATGCAGCATACACAGAAGTGCCAAAGTGTGATGTCCAAATGATCGTTTATGTGCAGGAAGGAACACCTTTCCACACATAAACAATCATTTTTGGCATTTTGCTTTTTCTATGCGTGCAGCAGAATGCAGCACACATAGAAAAAGCAAAAAACTCCCCCCTGGGGGTGGTGTTAGATTTTGGCACTGCCTCAGGTTTACGTGATTTCATAAATCTGAGGCAGCGTCAAAATGCAAAGGGTGTTGCTGTGGCACGCTCACAGCAACACCCATTGCACGCCCCTTCCACGCACAGTGCTGTGTGGGAAGGGAACGTATTTACAGGGTGGCGTTAAGCCACAAAAATTGTAAATACGGCGCTGTTCTTAGCACCACTGGAGCGTCACAAAAAGGGACACTCCGGTGGCGCTAGGGACGTATAAATACGGCCCTAAGTTACCACAAGACATCATGCTAACCAGTGGTACGTGCAGAAATATACAATAATAACAGCTTACAGGATAAAATGCTAGACTATAAAGAAGAAGGGATACAAATAAAAGACTGTAACTACACACGTGGTGACAGGTTTATCGTATGTACAATTCAAATGGATAACACACATGGGGGGTCATTACAAGCTTGGCGGGCGGCTACCGCCATCCGCCAAGCGGTAACCGCCGTGCGGCCGCCAATGCGGACGCACTCCCGCGGACCCCATTACGACATCCCCGCTGGGCCGGCGGGCGCAAACCAAGTTTACGCCCGCCGGCCCAGCTGGGATGAGGCCGCAACATAGGAGCCGGCTCCTATTGGAGCCGGCGGTGTTGCGGCCGTGCGACGGGTGCAGTAGCACCAGTCGTGCTTTTCTCTGTCTGCTATGCAGACAGTGAAAAGCTGCCCGTGGCCCTGTTAGGGGGCCCTTGCACTGCCCATGCCACTGGCATGGGCAGTGCAGGGACCCCCAGGGACCCCAGGACAACCCTTACCGCCAGCCTCTTCCTGGCGGTGCAAACCGCCAGAAACAGGCTGGCGGTAGGGAGGTCATAATCCCCAGGGCAGTGCTGCTTGCAGCGCTGCCCTGGCGGATTATCACCGCTGGGGCTAAAACGGCGGGAAACCGCCGGCCCCGGCGGTGCGACCGCGGCGCTACCGCCGCGGTCGTAATACGGGTCTGCGTACCGCCAGCCTGTTGGCGGTACGGACGCCACATTACCCCTGGTGGTCTCTGACCGCCAGGGTCGTAATGACCCCCATGATGTCCTGTCTACTTAGTCACAGGAAGAGCAAATCATATACTAATAATAGGCCAGTTTTAGAGTGCCCTGGTTGAGTAGGGCTCACTGTCATAATTCTTGAAAATATTTTGTGGAACATTATAATGATAATGAAAAGATACATCTGACTCCCACATTTGATGTATTCCTTTAAAAAAACAGAATGATGGGTGGTTCAGGGATCAGAAAAAGCTGGTTAAAGTCCGGGCCAGGCTTCAGTGGTAGTACTCTGAGAGAAGGCCATGTTAGTTATTTATGTCTCTAGAGAAGCATATATCCACTGCAAAACCTTTCACTACAGTGGGATAGGCTATTTGCAAGGTTGAAAAGAACCAGGCAGTAAACACTGTGTAAGTCCTGTACAAATCTAGTGAACCTTAGGCCGTTTGTGTGTGATCTCAAATTACATAAAGCAACATCTAGGATAGCTGCTAACCATAAATGTTTAGAGAACAGAAACAACATGTATTTACATGTGTTAAATGTTAGCTGTTGGGCCTGGCCCTTTTTGAAGGGTCTCCTCCAGATATTTTGCATTCTGTTGATAAACCCGTTTTTGTTGGCATTAGAACTTTTTCCTCTCTGGCCAGTGGTATAATGCTTGTGCTCCTTCCCTAAAACATGGTACAATTGGCATATACCTGATTGGTACATTCAATTTACTTGTAGTTCCCTTGTAAATGGTACACCATGTATACAGGGCCTGTAAATGAACTGCTACTAGTAGGCCAGCAGCACTCATTGTGCAACCCACATAAGTAGACATCTCAGGTATGCCACAGCAGCCTGTAGTGCAGTTGTAAACTGCCATTTTGACCTGGAAAAGTAAAGCTTTTGCCAGGCCTAAACCATCCTTTTTAATCCACAGAAATCACCTCTGAGATCAGCCCTAAAGATTTACAGGGCAATGTGCACTGTATTTAAAAAGCAGGACATGTGGGTTTATGTTGTACATGTCCTGGTAGTGAAAAACTAAAATCATTCTCGCTGCTGTAAAGTCTCTCTCTCCTATTAACTAACCCTGGATTACCGTATTACATTTAAGAAGTAATAACTTTTGATTAGGAGACGATATTGTGTTTACGCTCAACTAAATTGTAATTTAAATTTATCTTTACTGGAAAAGTTGGATTTTAAGTCCCAATTCTGAAAATGACACTTTTAGAAAGTTGGCATTGTCTTGTCCTAACCTTCTACCAGTGTCCTGCTTCACATGACTGTGAATGGCTCTGCTGTTTGTTTATTCTTTCCAGACACTGACACAAAGGGGATTAGGTGTGGACAGGATGGGCCAACCTGCCAGGATGGTTCGGTGCAGAGCTGAACCCACTCCGAGTTACATTTCAAAGGGCTTGCCTCCAGCACACACAAACAAACTTGGCACTAGTCTTTTGTCACCACAGACTTCCTGGCGCCTTGTCAAGGGAAGGGAAGAACTTTCCAGAACCAGATGTCAGGGTAGAAAAGGGAATCCCCCCACTTCAAATACTAGCACTAGGTATACATAGGGAACCACCAGAGCCATTCTTCATTACACTCCTAGATCAATAGATCAATGGGGATTGCAGAAGAAGGACTTCCTTGCTCACCCGAGGAATGCCCGCTGTTTGAGGCCTGCCTTGTTCCCATGAGGACTGCCCTTCTGCAACCGAGGACTGCCCTGCTGCTTGAGGACTGCCTTGGCCCCCAGAAGGATACCCTGTTGCTTGGGATCTGCACTGCTCTCTGAGAAGGAAGACTGGACCTTCTCCCTTCATCCCAGGCTTCTTTAGTGACTCCAAGGATCAGTTAGCTGACCTCCTGTCTGAGTTACGTGGACACATCAAGCTCCAGAGGCCTCACTGCAATGCTCAGCTGACCTGCTACAAGTGGACCTGCCTGGACTTGCAACTGTACCTGCCTGAGCACTCCTAGCTTCTGCTGGAGTGAGTTATTGATCCCCAAGAGGTGCCTTCCCAGGTCCTGAACCCTTGTCTGGCATCAGCTGAGCTCCTCCTGTGAAGAAAGGTGAAATCTTAAACCTCTGGATTCTTTCGACCACAAACAGGCCCATTCATGCCAAGATTCTGCTGTCCATGATGACCGCCAACGTGAAGCTCTGGTGATTCCAACTCTTTCTGTTACAGCAACTGCCAACAACAAATGGCAATGCAAGATCTGCACTTCGTGCCACAGCAATGATAGCTTCTGGCAACCACTAACACAAAGCTCCAACAATGACCAACTACATTGCATGCTTGGATCTTTATGTCACTGCCATGGCCATCTGTTTGTGTGCTACATGTAGTGCCCCTGAGCTAAGCCTCACTGTTTTGTGCCCACCTACCAAAGGGTCTGGTTTATCCTGACGAGGATTGTGGTTGCTACCAGAGTTGGGCTTCCACCCTCCTCAACTAATAACCCAATATCTTACAATAGCTCTTTTTTTCCTCACTTGCCATGGTAACCAGATGATAATTTACACAGAGCATGGCATTCTTTGAGATATACACTATGCATTCAGACAAGGGAGTGGACAGAAAATTAAAATACCCCTCACTCCAACAGTGCCTCTAATCACACAAAGCATGTGAAGCAAAGAAACCCAATGCTCCTTAGAAGACTTCCTTTACCCTTTTGTCCTCCTTCCACCCATCTATTCAGTCATCCTTTCACCCTTTCATGTATTCACGCAACCATCTGTCTATCCATCCATCCATCCATTCTTTCACCCTTTCATATGTACACCTATTCTAAGATGTACAATGTTGGGAACATAAACATAATGGTGAAATCCACTGCAGTGTTTTATAATAATTGAACCACAAGTTGAAGACAAGAATACGTTGGATATTCTGGGGTATATCAATCCTGCTAATAACAAGTATATTAACTGCTATTGCGTTAACATTGCTGATAATTGTAGAGATCAGATTTTGATTGTTGTAACCTAAATTTGGGTAATTAATATTTGTTCAGTGAATTCTTGTGGAATGTACATTTTAATTAAGTGGTCTGACCCAAAAGCATAGGCATCCATGGATTTCTCATAAAAAATAAATATGATAGATACAAAATATAGTTCACATTTTATTCTATGTTCTGCTTGACAGTGCAGTACATACACTGAATTCAACACCATGGGTTAACAACTGTAATTTTACATATTTCGTAACTTAAAATATTGTTATACTTGAGTTACTTTTAAAATGTAATACCGCTTTAATATCCAACTATTACAGAAACTAGGTGGATTATGAAAAGTACTTAAAAAAATAAAACGGCATGCAATTATGCAAAGGCATTAACGTCTTTTAGATATCACAAATATTTGGTTCCTAGCTTTAAAGACCAGATACATCTGACCCTCAAGCACAAGATGAGAGCTATGTGGCTAAACCCCTAAACACATTAACAAATAAAGCTATCATCTTTGTAAGATACCAATTAGTAGTTTAACCTTTGCTTTTTAAAAATAAAACTGAATGAACAAGCTATGCTACTTTATACATTAATTCAAAGGATTAGGGTAATCTATTCTATTAGAAGTGGTGAAGAATTAAGACAACATTACTGTAGAAACATTGAAAAAGTTAACTCTTATTTCCATTCTCATTCGAATATAGATACCTTTGAGCTACCTAACAGGAACAATTCATCTTAACATAGCTGTTCCACACAAATGTTTCAAATAATTAGAATACATTTAAATTAATTCAAATAGTAGCATACATATACAATTATATTAATTAGACATATCGGTTGCATTCACAAAGGCATTCAGGAGTATATAAAGTAGTACTCAAGTAGCACTCTTTTACCTACTCTTACATCCCTTTGTGAATTAGCCTCAAAGCATCTGAAATACTTGGGTGCAAATAGTACAAATATAAAGGGCTGTGACCTTTTTGACTTTGGCTAATAGACAGCTGGACCTTGCAGGGTTGTTTGACAATAGCATGTAAGAGTACATAAATGTGCAGTCCTGTAGCACTACTTCTTGTCCTCATAAACGCTTTTGTGCATCATCCCCATTGTACATTTTATGCCTGGAGGTAAATGTACTCCTACTGGTAAAAGTAGCCATGGAAAAGGAGTATGATTTTTAGCTCATCTCAAAAATCTGCATGCTTACTTTCTGTCTGCACAATTACAGGCAGAATGTCATTTACTCAAATTAAAAGAGTCAATATATGTGTTGAATGCTGAAGAGATATTTGTGAGAGTATGTGAAACATTTATGACTTCCTAAGCATTAAAAACTGAAAGGTGTTTAAGGTAGGGTTTCAAAATATCCTCTCTAATTTCAAATGTGCTACACAATGTGAAAAACATTGCCATAGCAAATTTGTAACTACTGAATAAGGTACTTAAAAATTACCTTCTAGATGCAGATGATAACTTAGGGCCTAATTTAGACTTTGGCAGGGAGGGTACTCCATTGCTAAGGTGATGGAGTACCCTCTCCCCAAAGGAAAGATCTGCCCTCTTCATTTAGAGATCGGAGGAACTTCAATATGTAGATTGCAGATGACTACTCCATCGTGGCCGCTTACATACAGCCAAAAATCCCAACGAGCTTACGAAGTAAGAGGCACTAGATTTTTAGCCATGTGTCCGCTCCCCCTCTTCCCACATTTAGAGGGGGCGATCACGTGGCAAGATTTCATCACCACCAGGTAACGCGTCAGTGAAAACAGCAAAATAACCCCCATGCCATGAGAGAAAACTCCCATGGTGCATGGCGAGATGGTTATTCTCTTTTTTTATTTTTAGAAACCAAATCCTGTTTTGGGATTTCGTTTTAAAAAAAAAAAAAAGTTCAAAGTTTTTACAGATAGCTTTGTCATGTTGGTGGAGCTGTCACAAAACTTTCAATGCATCTTTCAATGCATATACAGGAACTGCCATGATGCAGTTCCAAGAAATACAAAAGATGGTGCTGGGCTGGCAGAAATCTCTAACTCTGGTGGGCGGAGTACTCTCTCCAGGGCAGGTATAAAGTACTCCGCCACCTTATTAAAACGGTCCACCAAAATCTAAATTAGCCGCTTTGTCTTTGTATCTACTAAGTACAGGTTTGTGTTAATGTTCTCGGATTTGAAAGGGCTTCTAACAGAAAATGATATCTGTGGTAACAAACAGAATGATACATTGGTAAATATCCATAAAATTGGTGTTTTTCACCATGGGGTAACAAATAAAATCATAGATAATAGAAGCAAAGATGGAGTTGGCTATTAGATTACTTTGAATGTTGAGGTGAACCCCCCCTTACTGTTAGATAACATTGGCGGCCGCCACAAATCTCAAATGGGTAGCGGGGAGGTTCACAGGGAAGAAGAGGGGAAAATAATAAAATAAAAAACAATAATAAAAAAAACGTACCTGTCTGCCGCCAGCCGCCTCGCTTCTCTTCTTACCTCCAGATGGTGTTGGTGTTCCAGCACTCCCTGGAATACCAGCACAGGCTCCCCATACAATCATGGCACTGCGATCATGCTATATCTAAGCTAGCCCCAAAATAAGTCTCTTGCCTTCTGTGGATTTGCAGAGACCTGCTGAAGGCAGGGGTGGCAGCAGACAAAGCTTTAAAATCATCTACATCACCCTGTGTGAAGAGTCCTTAGGGAAGTGAGGAAAGGCAGGGAGACAAACACCATCTGTGATTCCATCACCACCACAGGTCCCTAGAGACTCTGGAAAGATGGTGGGTCAGCCTTGCCCTTTCACCGAGTATAAAACGCAGTTTATGTAAAATCATTGAAAAACAAAACTTTGTTTTTGTTGCACCTATGTTGGAGAAAACAATGTCTAGACTTTCATTCCGATATCCTACATCATGACTTTTAGGGTCCCCCATGCATTCTATACATTATTTCACCTGAATCCAGTATTCCCATGCACAGTGCATGTGCTCAGCAGCCTCTGAATCCAAAGAAGGACAGTTCACTAAAAGTCAAAGCCTTATCTGGCTTACAAACGTAATACATAGATCACTGCTTCTGGTCGTGTTTTATGCAGCTGTACCTGCATGTTTCATCTTGGAGGCAGGTTCAATTTTCCTTTCATCTTGTCAGGGTTAACAAAAGAAGTGCCATTGAGTTGTTTAATAGCACCTTAAGATGACGAAATCAATGGTAGGTGGCGTTCTATAATAAAAAAAGTTGTGCCATGAACCTCTCACAAAAGCATACTAATATAGCAAACACATTTTAAAATCTATTTTTTTCCTGGAATACATATTTGAAAGATGAATAAAGAAATATATGTGACAGATCGTATTGTATATGTCATAGAAAGTATACATACCTTATATATTACATAACACATATATTGTAGCTTAGTTTGGGCTACTGAAATAGTTAATCACACGTTGCTTACTGAAGTTAAACCATATTGTAGAAATCATGGATCTGAATTCCTGTAGGTGGGAGAAGATAACCAAAGTTTCTTAAACTGATTCTTGCAAATCAGTTTAGACTACTGTCACATAGTAATTCACTGCATTTAAACTCATACCTGCGTTTCATACTGTGGTAACCTATACTGGAAATTCTCTGGTTTCGAGATTGAAGATGAACAAACAAAAATACATTTAATATAAAGAGACTATCTCAAATATAAATAGCCTATGACCAAGAGCCGATGCTCCTGGCCCCCTTGTGGTTCGCAGAATAAACATTTCTCATTAACATCTCTCACTATACAATAGGGAAATAGTGATGAAAGTAGTGTGGCAAGGCTGTGCATCCCCATCCAGAACTAGCTCAAGGAGCAAAGTAAACAAAAAAGTATAGTAAATGATAACAAAGCACAAACTGAAGTGGGGGACAGCATTAACAGTAATGACCTTACGACCACCATCAAGTACTACACCCCCCAGGGCCAGCTCCTGTTATGTCCCACAGTACCCACCTCCGGGACATAGCTCTTTGCCCTGACTTGGTTGCAGCTTTGACAGCTACCACGAAGTCAGAGCAAACACTCCGCTTGCAGCGAGGGAGAGCGAGCAGAGGTTTCCTCTGTTTCCTTGCCCATGGAGAAGCAGGCAGGGAAGCAGAGGAAACATTGCACTCAAAGACAGGGAGCTGTATTAGCTGGCCAGGCCCTGTGGCCAACCACCGCCACGCACAGCAAAAGCTCGTGTGCAACAGTGGTTGGATTAACGTATTGTAATTAAAATTACTTTATGTTTGAGAAAAACATAGAAATTCACTGAAAAAAACCTAGGGTTACAGAGACGTTATAGTTAGGAGATAGAATTTTAAAAACATAGAAATCTGCTTAAAAAAACGAAAAGTTACAGGGATCTCATAGTTAGGTTCTGAATTTACTCATGCAAAACCTTAGAAATTCAGCAGTTATAGTTAGAGTTATTTCAAGTAACTATAACTCGTGCCCTTAGGAAACTATTACCCGTGCCCCTCTCAGAATCCCCATTAGGCCCCGTTAAGACCATCCTACATGATGCTGCATGCCTCATAAAGGGGATGAAGAAATATGACTATATCACCTACACCCTGATGGAACTCCACTAGTTTCTTTTGCCATGCACCATCTTCAACACCAACTTCATTGTCCATAAAACCATCACAAATGACTCTCTCAACTATTTGGCTGACAATCTCAACATCTCTGGTGACTTTTTGCACAGCCACAGTCATGACATCATTAGATGGAAGACAAAGATGTGCACAAAAGAAAAAATCTAATTAACAGACTTTCTCCAGTTATGGATCTAGAACGACATCCACCATTGCCAGACTATGCTCCAATTTAGGAAAGCATTAAACACATACCTCTTTGAATAAACTACTTCACCATGATGTAACAATCCACCCTGCTTCCCACCAACCATTCATTGACTGCGTATTTGCTTTTCACCCTGTGCTTCAGCCTAATCCCTTTTAGCTGGTTTGTGCTGTATAAATACCACATAGCTCCTAGGGCTAGACAGGCCTTTTATTCCACTGGTACCCGGTGGGCTGGAGCCTTGGGTTTCAAAACCCAGAGCTGCTCCTGGTGCCTCTGTCACTTTCCCCAGCTCCCTGAGGTTAATTGCAGCAGTCATGAGGAGGCTTCAAGAGAGAGAAAGAGAAGGGGGAGAGGAACAGTAGTGAGAAGGTGATCAGAGAGGGAGGAGAGAGAGGAGAAAAGAAAACAGAGAATGGCTGAATGCCTGGCACTTCGATTCTCCCTGTAACATGGGTAAAACATTTTGGGTCACTTTACACAGGGCGGGTTCCAGGGAACTGGTCAAAAACAGGAAATTTGACCTACCTTCAATTAAATTTACCCTAGCAGAAACTAAGGCAGCAATAACTTTCCTGAAGTGGGGTAAGGCCCGGGTCTCGACAAAATTCATGGTGACCTCTACAAATCAAACCCTGACATTTGGGCCCCCTATCTGAATTTGGTTTGTAACGCGGTCACTGCAGGAGCACCCATTCCCTGGACATGGAAGGGAGCTGAGATAGTTACCCTTTTTAAAAAGGCAGTCCTAGTGATCCCTCCAATTATCGCCCAATTTGTTTACTCGACAACCTCCAAAAACTCTTTGCAAAGCAGATCCTGTTCCACCTAGACGAGTGGAATATAGAGAATGGGGCCATTTCGGATTTCCAGGCAGGGTTCAGACCCGCGGTCAGTAGAATAGATCAGTTTCTGAGATTCTTAGCAATCAAATGGAACACGTTGATGTTGGAGGTGGGAACCTATATGTGGTTTTTGTCGATCTTAGAGCGGCTTTTGACCTGGTATACAAGGAACAAACTCTGGCTGACATTAACCAATATGGGTGTCCCCAAAGGTCTTCTAAAATGTGTAGTCCGACTTCACAAAAGCACTTTTGCCCAAATTAGGAGTTGTAAAGATGGTGAATTAACCGATCCAGTCGCTATCGAAAGAGGAGTTAGGCAAGGCTGTGTCCCAGCACCCACCCTCTTTCTTTTATACATAAATGACTGCATCAAATATTTAACCAACTGTAATAATGATTCACCTAAGCTGGCAGGCACGAAAATCCCAGGTCTGCTTTATGCGGACGATACCATCCTACTAGCCAAAACATCTATGGGATTGTAAAATCTGGCTGACCAATTCTGCTTGTATTGTAGAGACTTTGATCTGGAAGTTAATGTTAGGAAAACCAAGTTTATGATATGTAGCCCACGGAAAATAAAAACAGAAGTGACCATCTCAATGAACTCCACTCCTTTGGAAAGGGTTGCTGAGTACGATTACTTGGGGATTAGATTAATGGATTCGGGTAAATGGGATGCAGCCATTAGAAAAGGGGGTCTTACTATATGTAAAAGAGGGGGACCTTAGGACGCAAAGCAAGAACTGTAGTTAGTCCACCTTTGAATCCTATCTTTGAAATAAATAAAGTTCAAATCTGAGGTGCTGCATTGTATGGGGAAGAGCTATGGGGTTTCCAAAGGCAGCTGGATGCCCTACAAATTAAAGAGAACCATTTCATCAGATATATAACTAGGCTGGGGAAGGGCACACCGATGATCCCCCTCAGACTTGATCATGGAACAAACAGCATCAAAGATATAGCAGGCCTGAGACCTCTCTTAGATTGGATTTGCTTATGGAAAAAGGAAGAACTGGTATCTTTCCGAGAGGCAATTAAAGATCTTACAAAGATCCAGTGTAGCTGGAAAAAGGTCAGTTGGTTGAGGGAGATTAAATCTGCTTGGGACAAACTGGCTCTCCCCCATTTCTGGGAGAGACCGGAGTCGATTCCCACCAATGCTACCTCACTGGTCAAACAAAGGTATTGGGAAAAGGCCAATGAGGAGATCCTCCATAGTAATAGGGTGGGACGACTAACATTCGAGTTCCTGCTGGTCAAACAAGAACCAAGGCCTGAGCAATTTTTGGATCTCGCCATACCTGCATATGCATGTGCCTTATTTCTCCAGTTTAGATATGGAACTTTACCAGTTAATAGTTTTACTGCCCACTGGTCGAAGAATAGTTCAGAGGCCAATAAGTGCAACATATGTGAGGAATCAATCGAACATGTCCTGTTTTTCTGTCCCCTATACAAGAACCCTAGGGAAAAATGGATTACCCCTTTGTGCAAAGTTTTGCTATTATATGATCGAGCTAACGCCTAAGGAATATGTGAATATGATTTGTCTACTCTGGTTGTAAGTGCGGTAACCAAATTCCTAACAGCAGCCTGGTCTATTCGTCACAGGGTCATCCCAGCGTCAGATTTCTAATACTGAGTCAGACAATAGGAATATTGGGGAACTACAGATGGGCACGCCTTCGGGAAGGTTTTCTTCCCATCCATTGTTTTCATCCCATCGTTTTAGATATGATATCTTTAAATTAAAATTATTGTAAATTACAGTGATAATATTATGATAACAAAAGCATTTGTACTTTGGTCTGTTAGTATTTGAATAGTTTTTACGATTTACCGATGGAGATATAGTATCTACCAATCTATTTATTGTATGATAGCATATCGCATTTTAGATAGCATATTGTATGATAGCATATTGTATTTTAGATTGCTAGTATTCAGTGATAATAGCATGATAACAAATGCATTTGCACTCTGGATTGCTAGTACTTGAATAACTTTCGTGATCCACTGATAGGGATATAGCATCCATCTACCAACTTATTTATTGTATGATAGCATAATCCATTTAGACTGTTAATACTATAATTAGTTTATCATGAGTGGCTCTGGCCATAAAATGTGCATCGTTTGTATTTTTTATTGTAGTTTTGGTTCTGTTATGTATCTATACATGTATTATTGTCCAAAAGCATATTCCATTTTAAATAATTATGATTGGTAATTTAATAGCCTACAATAGGAGATTGTTGAAATGAGATGACAATTGCTTTTTAAGCAGGCAGGAAGGGTTCCTGCCACTTATTCTATATTACACGGTAGCCAATGGTTGTTTCTGCTCCTAGCTCTTATCAGGAGCTTTACATTTTTATTTTTATTTTTATGTATTGCTGCAAGTCTGACTGCACTCAATTGGTCCATATTTTGACCGAATAAAGAGAATTACTACAGGTTCCCTTCCCAAGGATGATGACTGGTGTATAACCTTTCCGAACTGCCCTGTGATGATTCTTTAAAGCAAAGCACCATGCACTTTACCCTATTTTGTTATGTATATTCTCAACCCAGGAAGTGCTTCTTGAGACAAACTCTTTGTTTATCCAAAATTAGATCTCATAGAGAAGCATTACTTTTTTTGCTAAAAATATGTGAGTTGGATCTCTGTGTAGCAGTATTAAACTTTGTTTGTTGTGTAGAATTGATCAGAAACTTGTATGGGGCTGTGCATGAATGTCTCTGATTTATGAACTTTTGTGATCATTTGTATTGCAGTTGATTTGTTTTAACCATATTTTTATTATTCTTTCTGTGTAGTTTTATAACTGGATAGTTTTATTCTGTGTTTTTATGGCTTGAGATCAGCCGAATAAAGATCATTTGAATGGAAAGAGTGATTGTGCAAGAATACAAAGGCAGTAGGGCTGCTATCAGCATTTATGGTTCCTGGTCTGGCCCAGCATTTACATTCTTACATAGATCCATCCAGAAGATGGGCACACTCTTAAAGAAGTGAAAGACTACCAAAACTGTGCTCATTCTATTGCAAGACTTGCAGCCACTTCTTAGCTTTACTGGCCTCAAAGTGCTGCCTTGCTTGTAGAGGTTTGTTATGCTTCGGGGCAATACCTATGCTCCACGCTTCTAGCCGTGGAGTACTTTTAAGCCAGAGTCTCTTGCATTGATCTAGACTGGCTGATGGGTTGCAAACACTACTGTGTGCTGCTGCAGTCGGATGCATGGCCATCAGCATCTGTGAGTTTCTGGGAGGCTCAGATCCGTGGTTACATTCCGAATATTCTTTTGGGAATTTATTTTGTTCTCCCTAGCAAGATATTGCTTTGGCCAGTTCAATATGGCAGAATCAAATCCAGGGCAGCAAGCAAACGTTCTCTAAAAACATAACTGGGCTGGAATTTAGTGTCACAACATTATTTCTCGTGTTTCTCACTCTGACTTAGTATTAGGTTTGACACCTTGTAGATTGTTGCCATTTGTCAGTGCTGACTTGCCTGCATTCGGAGGTGTTTTATTCTGAACCTTCAGAATGTTTTTCTTCTCGAGATTGGTTTTTAGTAGCTCTTACAGTGTGTTAAGTGTTTCAATTATATTTCAGCCTAGAGTCTGGGCAGGCTCTTGGGAGATGCAGGCCAAATGTGAGAGGCAAATGAAGAATACTGACCCAGTTTTAGGGAGACCTGAACGTGATACTGTGCTCTGATTTGATCTTATCACCAAACACAGCATGACTAATCATAGACGGACCCTTAAGGCACCAACCCCATTAAAGTGGCATCTAGAACAAGACTTAGCGAACACAGACATATTCCTAAAAAAAGAACCTGAAACGGTTGGATTGTGAATACAATAGTGCCCCCCCTGATAATGAAATGCGTTCCTTTCTGGAGAAAATATAAATCGTTCCATTAACAAAGTTAATGACCTCACTTTCTGTTTTTGTACCATGGTAATACACTTTATAGATAAGTCACACGGTAGGTGTTCAGTTATGCACAGAACCACTTTCTGTGTTACAGTCATTGTTGATCCAGGGGTAACTCCTATGAAAACCCTAAAAAAGATATGTAAATGCATGCAAAGCTCTGCTGAATAGTGAACAAAAAAATAAATCCAAATATTTACGAGAAGCAAAATCAAGGTGACTTATTCAATATCCACTTATTTAACTGTTGCTCAATGGGGATTTCTTTAGCAGTACATCAGTTTGACCCAAACCATAACGTTGCTTTAAATGTTGATAGAAGTTCAAATATTTCAACGTTCTGATCCAATATTTATTTTATAGCTACTTTCTATGTTGAATAAATGTATTAGTCAGGGCTGCATCGTGAGATATACTTATTTCACAAACGATAGGTTCCTTTCAACGTCAACTTTAGAGAACCCCGTAAAATGTATTTTGCATGAGCTACCTTCCTCAGATGAATTTTATTTGAAGGAAGTACCTTTTTTGCGATGCTTGGCATGAAAACTGCAATGTCGTTGTAACGCATAATGTAGCAGTGCAGCACAATTTTAGGAAAGGTCTCAAAACTACGGCTGTCTACCAACTAGTTAACTATTGATTTTTGCTGTACGACTCATCAAGCAAATTGCTTTTGAAAGCAATGTCACTCCTTATAGAATAAGTTCGTTCTGTGCGCTCAGGAATGAGAAACTACTTCAAGCCTGACCTTCACATGAGTAAACATTCAAGGGCCGAAGACATACGTGGCTAAACATAGCCGCCGGCAATGCGCTTTATTCACAAGATTAGCGTCACAGCGTCATTTATTACAGTCTCACTTCTGGAATATTTGAAGGTCAAGTCACTGTATCAGGGCCACAGATGTCGGGGGTTTCGCACTGACGTCTGTTTTTTCGTCATTGCAAGTACAAGTGTACCTCCCTTTGTTTCCCAAAGGACTCAGCTGGTAGATATAAAAATTCGTATGTTTATGTATCATACATACATTTGTGATCAGTCTAGCAGATGTACTTGCCACTTGAATTTAATAAAAGGATGTGAGCAATTTATGGAGATTCCACTGGTCAAGTACTTACCACCCAGTTGATATTCTTGTGAACATACAGGTGCTTAATGTATTCCAAGGCGCTGCCCTTTCAGTGATTGGTGATGGTAGCCTTTACAAAACTTGGAAAATTGCATGTGTGTTCGTGAGTGCATGAAGGCTTTTGTGTCATCCACACTGGCCAGAAACCCCTCTTTGATGTATAGGAGTTCAGTCTCTACACCTTAGCTGGTTTGATTAGAGGTTGTAGTTTTAGTGTGTTGTTCCACATAGTCCCGAAGCGATCCAGTTACTTCTCTCTCTAAGATTTTGTTGGGTGATGGTAAACAAAAAAATATAAATATTATTTTTAACGCTTTTGGGGTCTGTGGTGGGTGTCCGTAGAAGAGGAATAACAGCTGTATGTCTCGTCCACTCTTGGACTATGCCCGAGAAGATAGATGTTCTTAACATCGACATGATGTTTGGAGGGAAACTTAGCATGAATGTCTTGCTACATCGAAAACAACAAAATGCTCTCAGTTCCCTTGGTTGTCTGCACTCCCTAACTAACCTCTGATGATAAGTACAAGGGAGCAATGTTATACTTGGCTTTGAAAGGTTCGTATGGGAATCATCTGGATGAGAAGAACAATATTAGGTCCTCACCGCACAGTTCTGTAGAAAAGGGATGGGGAAAAGACAGATTGGACCGCCAGTCTTATTATTTAACAAAAATGTTTAATGTTCATGATTTTTTGCCTTGTTGATTCAGCAGTTTTTTGCCTTTTTTATCCACAACCAGAATTGTTTTCAGTGCTCGTCATCTTTAGTTTCGATATGTTCCACGGGTGTCATTTTTTCACCTATTTCTCAAAGTTGGCAAATTCTATACTGAATGTTTGTTATTTCAATTTTTAGCATCTATTTTTTTCTTTCTTTATGTGCTGTCTTCTGCCCCTTCCTTTGGTAATGTAGAAAGACAGGGTTTCCAGCAACAACTAAGGATTGACACATTCTGGAGACTAAATCCAACTTTCCTAAAGGAATCTCAACCTGTCTGTATTGTTAGTCTCTCAAATCAGGATAGGATTTGCCTCTCCCGTGTGATTGTAGCAGGGACAATATTCTATTGTTGAAATAGGAAATGGGATCTGGAAGCGGTCAGCGTATACTGTTATAGTTCAAGGTTCAATGCCATGTGCAAGGGCTAGTTCTAGTACATATTTGGCTGAAACAATAGAGTCTATTAAAATGTGTTTCAATCCTGAGGCTCCCACTGTATCTACACATTCTTTTGCTATTTTAGTTTTAGCGTTTCCAATCCGTAGATCACATTTTCCTTTCAGCCCTTGTTAGAATGGACAGGAAAGTAAAATGTTAGGTCAAGAGCTTCTCCCTGAAGGAAGCATTGCGCCACTTGATCGCAGTAAATTAGTTCTTTAATGCAGGAAGTGTTTAGGTTTATAGCACATGTTGAAAGGATATACTGTCTATCACTAAGAGCTCTCCTCAAACCACCACACCTCTTCTCCATCCGTATCTTTCTGTTGCAGTGCTTTTTGTGGAAGCAGCTCATTGAATACTTATACATGAATTAGGTTTCGACCATACCGATAATGTGAAAAATGATTTTATCAATGATGCTGTGATTTTCGAGGGTGTGTTTGTGGTTGACCTAGCATGGATGAGATTACTTTCAATTGTAATTTGTCAATGTCTTTCATGTAATCGGTTGTTGGCAGTGTTCTAGGATTTTTTTCTCTGTTAATGACCATTCACCTTGTGAGAGGAGTAATTTTCCAGGCTTTGTGGGCTTTGATGAGTTTGATTTAAAAGACTCAGGTCCATATTGATACTTTTTTAGCGCTGCAATTTCGTCATTTTTTGACGCAAAAGCTGCGCTCACTTACAAAATACAATTGTATTTTGTAAGTGTGCGCCGCTTTTGCGTCAAAAAGCGGCGCAAATACGGCGCTAAAAAAGTATAAATACGGGCCTCAATATCTCAATACCTTTCTTCAAGTATTGATATGGAACGTCGTTACCTCTACATGTTTGAAGATGTTCAGTGGTACAGACTGCCCTTTCTCTTGGGTTATTGAAGGAATCAGCGAGCCTGAATGTATAAGCTGATGCTGTTACCTTAATATATATGTGGTGGTTTGGATTTTGAACAGACTGAAAGGAGCTTGTTTCATAGGTCACTCGCATGAAAGGAATAATATTCTACTTTATACACATTTTCCTGAGTTCTTAAGAACACCTTCCAAGTGACAAGCCTTTTGTATCCTTTGCCTTTTTGTTATCTTTGGTATTTTTCAATTGATTGAAGTTGGCTTCAAAGAATTCCAGTTTGTTATTTCTAGCTTGGATCCTGATGTTCCCTTCAAATGAATTCTTAGTGTATCATTTGTGGATTTGACAGGTTCAACTGTTGCCAAATCTAATGCACCTTGCATTCTTGTATGGCCGGTGACAGCTAGGTGTGCTTTGAATGTCGCAGGTTATGAGGTATGTCTGCAGTGGAGAACACGATTCCTGTTTCTGTTATGTGTATCTTCAAGTCACTGCAAATATGAGTTTCTTGAATCTTTTTCAGCATCACATTTACTCTTTGATATCACTCTGTGATTCATAGACTTTAATTGAGTGGATGTTTGTCAGCAGAAACTTCACTGAACTGGGTTGAAGGAATAGCAGGGTTTTAGGCAAACTGTACACCCACCGACCCGCTCAGGCTGACCTCCCCCTGGAAAATCAATTCTAGTAACTCCTGATAGAAAGTAAATTTTCATGGGACTGTATGTGCAAGAGGAACTTGCAGAGGGAATAATGGTTGAATGATTGCAAATCATGTCCCACCATCATTGTCCTGAATGTTATGGGGTTGGGTGATACCTGTGTCTGATATTGAAGTTTAAAGGGCTGCAAGAGACTACAAATGCAATAACTGTTAGACTTTCGAGGACCACCAAATATCTTGTTTGAAAGGAAATGTAAAAGCACCTCTCAGCTAGAATGCAGTATTTAAAAGAAGGCTACTTGAGATTAGAATCCAGTCAACCCATTAGAAGTTGATTCAGCTTGTGACACTATGTAGACTGCTTCAGCTTCTGCCTCAGTCAAAGAAATGCCACATTGGTACATAACTTCATGTTTGCTGTCTTGGAAGAACTTACAGCTGTTTAACCTTACCTATGTAAGTCAAAGCTTTAAACATGTAAGTGCATGGTTGTGCAAAAAAGAGAGTTTGTTTGTGAAAATTGGGGATAAATGTATGTAGGGACTAGTCCTTACATAACAGACTAGAGTACTTAAGACAAATGAGGAAATGCTATCACTTCTTGTGTTCTGCTAAAACCAGTATTTTTCTTAATGAATTACAGTGCAACAAATCTCTACTGACATTTTCAGGGACCTTGAGTGCTTATCCTCTCGAATCGCTGGTAAAAGTGAGATAATTTTCCTAATAACTTTGGCAAATTCCCTCATTTTTTAAATCTGAAATAAAAAAATATGGGGAGGTTAGAGAGGAATTAGAAAGGGACCTAGTGGAGAAGGCCAGCTGTCAGTGTACTGTAATGCCTTGCCTTGAAGATGTTTCAACCTCTTTGAATGTTGTTAAAGCAAAACTCATGCCCACAACAGAGGCCCACTTTATTTGAGGGATAGAATTCAAGCATATCTTCCTACAACATCTTTCAGATGCTCTAGTCAGTTTCTCCTGGTAACCATGATGGTACGGTGGGCTCATCTGGGTGGCCAGGCTTTCTCTTTTCTAGCCCCTCTGCTCTGGAATGCCCTCCATTAACAATTTGCAGATTGCCAAATTAATTATTATTCAAAAGACAATTGACGACCTCACTGTTTCAGTCAATTTAGTCAGCCCTATTGGATCCCTTTCAGCATACGCAGTGCCAAGATCGATTTGATAGCTGTGTGCTCTATAAATATTTCATTCATTCATGTCCATGAAGACAGAGGTCTGCTTCTATTGTCATCAACAGCTTAATGTCATCCCAGAATACTGTTGTACACTTGATGCTTAAGAAACTTAAACTGGATTGGCAGCCAGTGACCATGCATGTTAGAGGTAGATTTCCCTTCAGCCTTCCATCTAACTTATCCTGCAGGTGTTTGTGGAGGAAAATTGCCTGCTTACCCATTACAAAGCCGGATTCTGTACCAGAGTGGAAATTAAAGTGGTGATCTCAACCTTGTTGTATCACTTTAAAGTGGTTGTGAATGGTGGCAGTGGCAGCACAATACTTTTCTTTTACCTAGGTAAGACAGTTGCCTAGTTTCTCCTCTTGCAGTGCCAAGTTGATTGCTACATTTGGAGCTATGCCTCAAAATATTTTAAGTATTTCCTCTCCGAGGAGAGTCAGCCATTCAATTTGGAATTTTTACCTTGCAGTCTCAGTCAGCTGCTCATCAAGGTTCATCCTTATGTCCTCAAATTTTATTTGTATTCTCTCCCTTTGTTTGTCTTGTGCCAAATTTCTCTGTCTTTTTATCTTCATGTTGACAATATAAAGCTTTTGCTTACCATGAAGGATCGGAATTAAATGGCAGACTCTGGCTTGCCACACCCACTTGAAGATGTTAGGTGGTGAAAAGTGAAAACTTTCTAAAATTAAATCCCTCAATGTCTGAGATTCTGCTGACTGTATTAGGCTACCTTTCATGGAACCTTGATCGGTGGCCAAAATAAAAGGGTGGCTGCCCCACCCTGGCACATTTTGTTGTAAGTTTCTGCACTCTAATCTCAACATCCAGCAGCAAAGTGCTGCCATTTCTTAACACTTATTTTTATGACTTGATGATTCTTCAGCGTGTTCAGAGTGCCAAAGATGACTAATGCATTTGCACAATCCCAACTAGACCTTGTCAATTAAGTCTGTCTTAGTTTGCCTAATGAATGATTGTACAAACAGTTTGTGTTTGCAGGGTGCCCAATTTGGAAAATGTTCTTTTTATGTGTGCATAGCAGAGGTAGCTGTTATAGTGTTGGTAAATGGAAGTGCTTTAGATATATGCAGGGCCACTGAAATTATGTGGCAGAGAGGACCAAATTATGCGATAGAGTTGACCAATTTATGTGGCAAGAAAAGTCCAGTTATGCATTTACAACGCCAATATCTCTAACTCAAGCACAAGCAAGACCTATTACATTGCAAATGCTTATTCTATTATTAGGATATTCTTAACATCTTTCAGTTGGGCAGGAGAAGGAGCCTGGCATAACAACTTTGGGGACCAAAATCCACGTTCACAGATTAATTTGAATTTTCTTAGAAAAATGCAGTATTGATTATTTCTCTAGCCCTTTCCTGAATCAATGCATAAAAACACGATTTCTAAAACTAAATTCAAACTTTATCACACGCGAAAGTTGCTCCAGCCTGTACAGTGATTGTCTTTAACTGCAAGGTGCACCACCTGAAAGACTGTGACATGTCCATGGGAGTGCGGAGTCCTATATCAAAGAAATAGGCAGCTCGCTGGCTGTTTTCATTTTGTTAGTGGATTGGAAGCAAAAGACCCCAAAGAAGTTTAAACAATTCACGTTCCACACAATGACTGTGTTAGGTTTATCTCCATTGTGTGGGTTAAGTTTGTTTCATGCTTCTTTTTAAAAGCATTTGTGCTTGTTTTGAGCAAAATGTCTCTTCTGGCCTGCGGAAGCAGACCTAGGATTGTTGAGGGATGGGACACAAACCAGTTTCAGGAAGACAGCTGGAAGAAAGGTATGGTGAGTTTACTGAGCGGAAAACAGGAAAGCTTGAGGTGGGTGTTAGTGGTTTTTTGGAAGGTTGGTAGTGTTAAGGAAGAGCTAGTTACATACTAGTACAGTGCTGCACCAGTACTGCCAACCTTTCAGAGGTACCAGAGTGTGACCAGTGACTCGAGAAGAGGCTGTGACATGGAAGAGGGAGTCACAGGAGTGTTGGGGTCCTAGAAGAGAGGGTCAGCCACAGGCGACACAGATGAGGTGAAAGTGAAGTATAGCAAGTGATAGGAGAGGGAAAGTGAAATGATGGGTCAAGAGGGCATACTAGGAGAGGTGTGCATTGACAGGGAAAGCTAGCTGTGACAAGCAGACATTGGCAGGAGAGGTTCACATTAGTAAGAGACATGAAGTGATGGAAAAGGTGGGCCATGAGGGGCGATGGGCAGGGAGAAGAAAGGTGGACATTGACTGAAGGTGAGAACTGCCTGAGGAGGTAGGCAGTGATGAAGATAATGGACAGTGGCAGGAAAGGTGGTTTCTGATAAGTGAGGTGAACCCTGATAGGATCGGAGGACACTGTCCAGGAAGATTGGCAGTGATGGCGGGGATAGGCAATCATAGGAAAGGTGGACAGTGACGGCGGAGGTAATCAGTGACAGGAGCGGTAGCTACATGTAGGATGATGGGGTATTGAGAAATGGACACTGACAGGATGCGTGGACACGGAGGGGATCAGGGATAGTGATGGGAGAGGTGCACCATGATAGTAACGGTGAAAACTGGCAAGTGAGGTGGACTGGTACAGGAAAAGGTAACAGTGACATGAGAGGTGGACAGTGACGGTGGAGAGGGGACATTTGGGGGCCTGAGCAAAGACACGAGAGGTATGTTAGGTATGTTAGGACTCATGATGGGGTTGTGACCTGAGAGGGGGCCATAAGTGCAATTAACAAGTGAGTGGGGGGGGTGGCAGGTCCAAAATGCGTTCAAAAGCAGCCCCAAAAAAAATAAAAATCGGAAGGCTATCTGACCAGGTAAACTTTCCTGTACACGGCTATGAAGAGGATTTCATGAAGAGGGAATGACAAAGTATTTTTTGAGGAGTGAAAGGGCAAGAGAGGAAGGAAGGGAAGAAGCAAATATTGAGAGAAGAGAAAGGCTATATATGGCAGCTAGACGGTATTAGTAAAGAGAGGAAGTCGGAGAAAGAGAGAAATAAACGTTCCCAAGAAGAGTAGCATGATTGGAACAAAGTGAACATATGAGAACGAGGAAGCATATAAAGTAAAGAGATGACATGAGAGCACCGACCAGCACTTGAGGTGTGCAGCACCACTCCGTATTGTGCCTAGAAATGTTGTCATTAACACAGCTCTCGAGGAACCCTTGCTACGACTAACTAGTTTGTGCTTTATATGTTTTAGATTCAGTTTAGTCACTGTCTGCCATAAATAGCCAAGGAGAAAACAAAACTGCAAGCACCACAATGTAGAGTAAAATCCAGAATACAATATTATACTTATGCCTAACACTGGCAACTACAAAGGTTAGAGATACAGGATTCCTGACTGTTCAGCATTCCTGGCAGTCGCGTATAATGCAAGAATAGAATACCGGATGTCTCCCTGAAAAAAAAAAAAAATTGCAGTAAACCACTTCACTGTATACAGTGGCCCTAAGATGTCCGAAAATTATACATATTTCACATTTATGGGTTAAATGGAAAAACTATCTGCATAACACCCCTGTTATAAAACTGCTATTGAGTGTGAACTTTGCCATTTTTGGACTTTAATTTATGCTATTTGTACTAATTTTGCTTTATTGTTTTCAAATTGGAGTCCTTTTTTCTATTTTCTGTACTTCCTGAGTTACACTAAAGCAATGGTGCTCAAAATCACTTATTTTTTGTTATTCTTGTTTACATCGTGATCAGGTACTTTCTCCCCTGTTGGCCAGTTGTACTATTACTATGAAAATGCAGTTTTACTGAACAGCGCTAAGGGTTTTATAATAACTGTGATATAGCCACCCTTTCAAACTACAGACTAATGAGGTGTGCCCCAATTAACAAACATTTTTGTTGCATCTTACCTTTGACAAATTCAGTAGAAGTAGAATTCATCTTGATTGTCTCTACGTTTGGCTCGGCAGCAAAGCACGAGGCATTTCCCTTCAGTGCTTTAGAACTCTGCAGGGTCATCACTACTCACTGACTCAGTGGGTGGTTCCACAGGACATGACGTCAGGGCTCTGAGAAACTGGGTAAGACTAAATAAATTAGGGGATAGCGACAATTGTTACTTTCAGTGCAATGAGATTTATTACAAATATAAAGGTGGGTAATATGACTTTGGTGTTTATAGATGTTGGCAATGCTGTGGATTCGGTGGTGGAGCCCAAGGTGACCCCAGCAAGGGAACACCACTGCTGGTAGTCTATCCACCACGCGACCACCAGCTTCAGAGTGTCAAAAAGACAGGCCTTCCAGGGCTTTCCAGTCTCTGTCAGCCATGACTGGCATGGTAGACATGCTCAGAAAAACAACAATCACCCCCACACACAACCAACGTTTTCAGGCCATTGCCTTTTTTATTGCTGGAATAAACTCCTGCTTTGGTGGTTTATTTCAGCAAAAATAATAATGCTGACTGGCAGGGACAAGATGGTGTCAATATTTCAGTTTTTTAGAAAGTTCTGCTGCAACAGCAGAAGCAATTGTGGACAAACAATCACTGTTTTCACAGTGGGGATCTCTAATTATTGTGGCCCAGTAGGCTGGTGGCTGTCTGCCTGCCATTCTCCAATTGACCCCCAAAGCCAGTGACCTAGAATGTTCCTTTGTGCAATTACTTTTTAACCTTCTCAACCAGTGCTAGTGCAAAATGCAAAATATATACAATATATGTGACATTAACACTGAATCTCCCTTTCTGTTTTTTACGTCTCACAAGAGGTTGATTCTCAATAAAAGCTGCCTGAAGCCAGACCTAAAAATAACTTTGGGCCTGATTTAAATTTCAACAGAGGGGCTACTCCGTTATAACAGTGACGTATATTCTGTCTGCCGAAACCTAAATCCCAATGTTTCCTATAGGATTTATCCCTCACCGTTGTGACAGAGTAACCACTCCGCCAAAACTCAATCAGGCTGTTTATTACGGGATGCAATCCATCGGATATGAAACACCAAGTACGTTCTGTGACACACACATTCTGTATTTTACCAACGTTGCTTAAGTAGATACAATGTTGAGTAGCATGTATCTGATTATTTATCAAAGAGGAATAAGATAACAGTGGCCCTTTAAATGGTTGCGGAGGGCATTTGGTGCTTCTGCATCCTCTTGTTTCATGGAGGAAAGGAAGCGGGTGGATAGATGATAATGCTGCCTTTGTTTTGGAGCCTCTTTATTCGGACACTTATGATATGAACTAATGAATTAGGTGAAAATTACATGGAACAATGGTTGGTATCAAAACACAGCTTTTCTAATTAGGCAAACCTATAATTAGGTTTGTCAGAAAGTAGCCTTCATGCACTGTCCCCTACCTCAGCTTCAGATAATTGTATTCACCTCCCTTTTCTCAGGTAGCAGTTTCTGCTGGCGCCACCTGCAAGGGATAACGAGCCCTGCAGAGGGCTGTGTTAGAGAAATGCTCATAGAATTGCTTTGTGTGCTGATGGCATGATGGTCTGTAACTAGCCTTCTTGTTACTGGAGAAGCCCTTCTGCCACACACACCTCAGAAGCTGACGATGAAGCCATTATAAAAATCCCATCTATGCTTCCGACCCTTGGATAGCCATACGCTACCTGCTGACAGTATGAGCGCAGTGATCAAAGCAGCTGCCACCTCTGGGAGACCACTTTTCGGTATGATTAGATGGAGTTTTGTTGCACACCAGGAATCTATGGCATCAATTTGTTGTGATGTTACTGGGCTACAGAGAGCACCTCAAAAGAGCAATCTCAAAAGAATCAGACTGTGCTAATAGCTTACACTGCAGAAACATGAAATCTGACAAATGTAGGAAAGCAGCTCACAGGAACCCTGCAGAATACAAGATTTTTTGTGTGTTTGGCTGTATGAGTGTGTGCAACTAAGGCTTGAATGTCGCGAAGGGAGATGTGTCGGAACAATCTAGGTCGCTTATGATGGTTGAAAGTAGAGGTGTCATGTAGAATATAGGTGCAACTTTTCCAGAGGGAAGCACCCTGGAAAAGTATGTGTATTATTTTCTATGCAAAACTTATTTGTTTAGAAATCATGGCTGAGGCTAGTAAACCAAGTGATAGTGAAAAAAACAGCTCTGGTGGTATTTTCATTCGTTTTGAACCTAGCAAAAGTTTTATGGTATGAGAAATTTATATTTACTTGCATTTTGCACTAAGATTTATCACCAATTTTTGACTGGCAACCACTTTGAGTGCAAAATAATCAATGGGGCCGTCACACACACACAATGCAGGCAAAACCAATCTCTGCATACCATTCCACATCATTAGGCCAATCATTGCAAAAATAGCAAGGCAAAAATCGGATGCAATATATTTTGTGTTTGGCGTCTCATCTTTCCGAATGCGATTAAAAGGGAGGGTTGAATAGGTGACTTTAAGGCTAGGAATCAACTGTCTAGATTGTGAAACTTGTTCAGAGTGACTTGAGTTCCTTGTTTCGTGAGATTAAAAAAATATAAAGACACCAGATAAGCACAAAAGCTGTTTATTAATTAAAAAATAAAAGTAAAATTTGTAAAATAATAATCACATCAAAGGCCATTGTTTAGAAATGTAAAATATTGATTAGAAGGACTTTTTCTACAAGACAAAGGATGCATGAAAATACTTTTTCCCGTTTGTGTTGACTGTCAAACCAAAACATCATTATAATATGCAAAAGCACAAGTTGTATACGTCTATTATATTCGTTACCCTTATTAACGCATTTAAAAAAAAATCAAAAATGTACATGAATGTTTGCAAAAACGATTTTTTCTGCAAGACAGAAAAAAACTAAGTAATGGTCTTTGCAGACTGGGGGTTTCCCCCAGCATGTGCTGGTCACTTCTGTGGTTTCCTGTTTGTTTGGGACCACCAGGCTTATTCTGCTGGTCCTCAAGAGGAAATATGAAGGTCAGAAGGATCACCGTAACAAGGGCGGATCTGGAGACACGGATTGGCCCACAGACTAGTTGAGGATGGGACGGCAATGTCAACTGAGGTTCCACCGCTAGAAAGCTGGTGCTTCTCCCACCTCAATGGAGAGCGAAGGAACCGAAATCTTGGCACATGGGGCATCCTCGATTGTTCTGTCAAATTGTAAATGATTCCCTGATTGTAACCTTACAAACTAGAAATGCAAATAAAGCCAAACACCTTTGATAACATTCTCCATACATGCTGTAAATATTCATATTAATGTTGATATTCATCTCAATGACGTTCTTAATGTAAGAGACAACGATGTAACCACGCTTCCTTGTGAAATAATTATAATAATACTATGATAACAATGCTACTTAATAATTAATTACTCTCTGAATTACTTTTCATTATTTGCGCTATCTGGACTGAATAAAGCGTGTAGATTCTGACCACAAATTAGGGTGATTTTCTGTTGGGTAGTTCCTTATATATTGCAGGATTCCAGCAACTGGACGCCCTTAATGTTGGCCTTCCTTCGAGTAAAGCTAGCATCTCTATTTTAGAATAATTACACTTTTTGTACAGCCACGCATTTTTACTACTGAACATAGTTTGTGATGAGTACTGTGAAGAGGAAAATGAAATGGCGTTTTAAAATGGGTATTTTGCCACTGTACTCCATCACGCCCTTTCATTTTCCCTTTAAAATCAGTGTGCTAAATGGCACGTGACACAGCAGCCGCAGGGGTGCCATGCTGCTTGGGGCACCTTTTGAGTGTAATATTAGCAGAAATGGGTTACGCTTGCCAAAAGCGTGACTGCTAGTCAAAGTGAACCTGGGCCCAAGTGCATTAGAAATATGAAGATGCAATACTGTCAGCAACTAGGGCACGTGCAATGCATAGTTAAATAAAGGCCCTTAGCGCACAGTGAATAACACGTTAAACATACACCCTGCAGTGAACAACAGAGGCGGCGTCCATTATCCGTACTCCACGTGCACGTCCGTTCCGTTCCCTTGCAGATAATTCAGTCTGTACGGCTACGCTAGAGCGCGGACTTCTGGGCCTGTAGCGAGAAGAAGCATACAAGGCCAACTTCCAAATCCTGCTCTTTTTAGTTCTTGCTCATTTAAAGTTTGTCTCTGCAGTGCTAATTTTAGCCACACAACAGCATTGAGAAGCTGTAATGCAGAATGCCAAGGCCTCGACGAGAATGTAATCAAACACTGTCCGTGAACCTTTAGGTTATCTTCGTCTCTGCATGTCCTGGCAGCTCTTTCTTGGCTGCTGCTCTCATTAACACTCTACCCTACAAGACATTCAACCCCTTACATATTTTAAGACCCCTAATAGCTTTGTTCCTGTTGGGGTAAAAGGAAAAGCAATTGCGGGTGTTTTGGACAGAGCACAGGCACAGATTTAGATAAACTGAGGAAGTCCTGAGAGATTTTCAGGGCGGGACCAGGAGGCATCCTAAACTGTTTCCATGTTGCAATCACTCCCACAACTCTACACCCTGAAGGGGTCAAGACCCAGGGCGAGCACGTTCCTTGATGAAAAATTACGCCTTGTTTTAATAGGTAATCCCCTTGACTTCAGAGGCATAGCACATGCCCCTGCAGCCCCCGTGGTGCAGGGGCCGCCACCACTGTAAACTCTTGAAAGGGCGTCCGCTGACAGGCCAAGGAGCGTCACTATCTGTGAGATATCGGAGACTCGGCGGTCACTCATCCCATCCCCCTCACATGGGATGGTATCACTTTGGTTAAGCCACTGCGTGTCTTCCCTGAGCTGCTGCACCAGAAGGAACGAACAAGGATTACTAGGCCCGGATTGGTTGGTTTGTTTCCATTGAACTATTTAGACTAATACTGCCGAAAGCAATGATGGAAAGGTGAAAAGCCTAGGCCTGGAAACAGTGTCTCTGACAACACACAGTCAGGTGGCTACCCTCCCCCGGCCTCTTTATCTTGCCGAACTCCACCACACCCCTCTTTTTCTAACCTAATAACCCCTATATTTACCACTTAATAAGGTAGTGTGAACACTTGAATCTGGATATTTCTTTTTAGGTCGAGCATGGCAGCGCGCAAGTGCTGCTTTTCCGACGTGTTGGTATGTATCTGGCATTTAACCATGCCCACCGTACGTCCATCACTACCACTAGTTCCTGGTCTTACCTTTCAAAAACCCTTTGTTTTCGTTGGTAAATTCTTTACGTTATCCCTCCTTGGGATGGTTTTGTTACCGCCTTGGCCATCGACCCTGTTATATCGATAATTGCACTTTTGTGGATAACCAGTGCTTTAAACGGGCCGGTACTCACATGTACTGAGTACCGGCACTTCTTATTATTCTCACTCTAAGTAACAGCACTTCTCTGCTGCCAAGGAAAGTACCGGTACACATGAAAGGTAGGCTCATTAGCTGCTAGTGCTGGTGAGCACTAGGCTGTCAGAGTTGAACCTGCCTCTGACAGCTAAGGTCCTTCTGTAGCCCTAAACTGACCCCGGCTGAGCTATTCAGCAGGGATTATGTGCGTAATGTCTGGGTATTCCCCATCACGCTGTGTTTGACAGAACAGAGTCCATTCAGGCCCTGTGCTGTCAATCACATTTACACTATCGTGTGCATTAGTGCAAACACAGGAATAAAGCAGCCCTGCTGACAGTAACAACTAAGAAAGCCATGGGAGGAAAGAAGTTTAAAATGGCTTTGAACCCACCTGAGTCTTTTGAACTAGGGTCTGCTTATGTATGTGTGTTTGCCTGCTTGAACGTGTGTGTTTTTGTGTGAGAGAAAGGCGAATAAAAGAGGGAGAGAATCGGAACACTTTAAGGAGGACTGTGTGGAATGCTTTGTGTGTGCGTGTCTGCTTGTTTCTTTCTGTGTGTGCACGTTCAAGAATATACAGTATTGTGTAAAACGACAGCAAATAACAGTATGGCATTAAGATGAATATCATTGTGTTTTGCTTTCATTTTGTGTAACGAGTTAACTTGCTTTGTTTATTTAAACACATTTCTCGTGGGCCTTGGTATTTGCTGCAACTGGTATATAAGTCAAAGTATCCTCATGTCTTGCTCTTAGCCCCACACCTAGGCCCACCCACCACACTACTAGTTCATGTTAATGAGTATTTTTTGCCATTGCAAGCCCTGCCGATAACTTTGACTGCGAGCGAACTTCTCTACTTGACACTCACGCTCATGGCAGGGGAGGCGCTTTGATTCGGCTCGCCTCTATCAACTATTTTATTTTGTTATTTTCAGTTTGTGTGGCAAGAAAAGTCCAGTTAGGAATTTAAAAAGCTAACTGCGCTAACTCGACCCATTGCATTGCAAATGCTTGTTTGTGCATGGACGCTACGTAATCCTTTAAATATTAGTCTGTACTCATCGTTGTAAAAGAATGGGGCTGAGGCTCATCTTCATGGCTGCCCTTTGCTTAGAAACCTTAATATTATTTGATCGAGGCTGTAGATGGAGATTCGCCCCCATGCATGGTTGTTCAGCTGGTCTTCACACATCCATGTCAGGGGGGTCTAGAGGAAGTACAGGGAGTGCAGAATTATTAGGCAAGTTGTATTTTTGAGGATTCATTTTATTATTGAACAACAACCATGTTCTCAATGAACCCAAAAAACTCATTAATATCAAAGCTGAATATTTTTGGAAGTAGTTTTTAGTTTGTTTTTAGTTTTAGCTATGTTAGGGGGATATCTGTGTGTGCAGATGACTATCACTGTGCATAATTATTAGGCAACTTAACAAAAAAAATATATACCCATTTCAATTATTTATTATTACCAGTGAAACCAATATAACATCTCAACATTCACAAATATACATTTCTGACATTCAAAAACAAAACAAAACAAATCAGTGACCAATCTAGCCACCTTTCTTTGCAAGGACACTCAAAAGCCTGCCATCCATGGATTCTGTCAGTGTTTTGATCTGTTCACCATCAACATTGCGTGCAGCAGCAACCACAGCCTCCCAGACACTGTTCAGAGAGGTGTACTGTTTTCCCTCCTTGTAAATCTCACATTTGATGATGGACCACAGGTTCTCAATGGGGTTCAGATCAGGTGAACAAGGAGGCCATGTCATTAGATTTCCTTCTTTTATACCCTTTCTTGCCAGCCACGCTGTGGAGTACTTGGACGCGTGTGATGGAGCATTGTCCTGCATGAAAATCATGTTTTTCTTGAAGGATGCACACTTCTTCCTGTACCACTGCTTGAAGAAGGTGTCTTCCAGGAACTGGCAGTAGGACTGGGAGTTGAGCTTGACTCCATCCTCAACCCGAAAAGGCCCCACAAGCTCATCTTTGATGATACCAGCCCAAAGCAGTACTCCGCCTCCACCTTGCTGGCGTCTGAGTCGGACTGGAGCTCTCTGCCCTTTACCAATCCAGCCACGGGCCCATCCATCTGGCCCATCAAGACTCACTCTCATTTCATCAGTCCATAAAACCTTAGAAAAATCAGTCTTGAGATATTTCTTGGCCCAGTCTTGACGTTTCAGCTTGTGTGTCTTGTTCAGTGGTGGTCGTCTTTCAGCCTTTCTTACCTTGGCCATGTCTCTGAGTATTGCACACCTTGTGCTTTTGGGCACTCCAGTGATGTTGCAGCTCTGAAATATGGCCAAACTGGTGGCAAGTGGCATCGTGGCAGCTGCACGCTTGACTTTTCTCAGTTCATGGGCAGTTATTTTGCGCCTTGGTTTTTCCACACGCTTCTTGCGACCCTGTTGACTATTTTGAATGAAACGCTTGATTGTTCGATGATCACGCTTCAGAAGCTTTGCAATTTTAAGAGTGCTGCATCCCTCTGCAAGATATCTCACTATTTTTGACTTTTCTGAGCCTGTCAAGTCCTTCTTTTGACCTATTTTGCCAAAGGAAAGGAAGTTGCCTAATAATTATGCACACCTGATATAGTGTGTTGATGTCATTAGACCACACCCCTTCTCATTACAGAGATGCACATCACCTAATATGCTTAATTGGTAGTAGGCTTTCAAGCCTATACAGCTTGGAGTAAGACAACATGCATAAAGAGGATGATGTGGTCAAAATACTCATTTGCCTAATAATTCTGCACTCCCTGTATTAGTTACCCTGGGGCACCCCTTGATGCCCCTGGCACATACCTCGCTATCCTTGGTCACAAGGATTATAGTGGAAGTTACAGGAGGTGAGAGCAGGCTCTACTGTCTACACTTTCACTTATTTTCCTGTCACTAACACCTCAGCAGCAAACATGAGGCTGAAAAGGGGCTAAAGGTGAACAAGAGTTCAACATTGTGATGTCACCGTGGGTCAAAGGGCCCTTCTGCTCCTCCTGGCATTTTGATAAATCAACAGCCATGTGTTTTTCCCCTAGTTCAACTAGGGTTTGGCTACTGGGTGTGTTTGGCGCCCATGGTTTGTGTTTGGTTTTTGTTCTTGCAACTTTCACTGTCAATATGTTTAAAGCTTTAGAACTCTGTTGTTCTTCGTAACAGTGAAATAAGACTATAATGTACTGTCACAAAATCAATGCACATGTCTAATTGTAGCCTTTTCTATAGAAGCGACCCTGACTTAACCCACACAGTGCTGTACGGCCAATATAGCCCGATCCTTCGACTAATCAACGAGGCTCTAATCTCAGGGGCTGAAGGCCTGGAAAATCTCTAGAGAAGTTAGCTCGCTGATCGCACTTTTTTAGTAAAGTCATTATGCTTTTTCAGCGCTTAGCAACAAATCTCTTTTATAGATACTGGTGTGTTTGAATTGTTGCTATTTAACACAGGAAACAACCGCTTGGGCAAATATTGTACAGCAAAACATCTTAAGTGCTTGTGACATACGCGCCTCTTGCTTTCATCCTGTCATTAGATAGTGCACATTTTTTCTGGCATTGGTTATGTTGATTTTTATGAAGCATACTGTGTTAAATATATAAATATTGAAAGGACCTCTGATATTCAAGAAAGTGACCTGCAAACTGAATACAAACATGCGATCAAGTGATATACTGCTTTAATTAAAATGTTCTGTTTTGAACTCACTGTTTTATTCTATATTGAGACAAATGATGAAATACATATGCCACTAAGAACCAGGTCAGGTCTCTTCCTCTCCCCGCCCAGCTCCCTGCCCCCAATAGGAACACATGCAAACCCAGTCCAGTGTTGTCCTTCTCAGGACTTGACAGTGAGGTATAGCTTAAGTCCTGTGGCACGGTGACGACAGAATCCACGTCTGGGCATACTCTTCGTACTTACATTGTTGACTGCTGCAAACTGGCGGAAGGAATGGCTGAATTAATCCGAGCCACTGTCAGCCGCACAAGGAAGCTTTCGGGTCGACTGTTTTTTGCCCATTATGCCAGTCTAGACCAAGACTGGCTGAATGCAAATGAGTTTTGTTCCTGCTTACGTAGGAACTGTCCAGCCTGGTTTGCCACTCCAGGTCCTCTCAAGATAGGAAAACAAGCAACACCAGGCTAGTTTCGACCAAGTTAGGCCTCGTTGCCACTCCAGGTCCTCTCAAGATAGGAAAACAAGCAACACCAGGGTAGTTTTGACCAAGTTAGGCCTCGTCTGTGAGGAATATCGAGTTCAGTGGCACCCTTAGCACAGGACCTTATCTGTGGGCATACCAGAGGCAATTAGTGTGTCCACTCGACACAACAAAGTGATGAAAGGAATAGTTCAGTAGTGAGTGCTTGAACTGTATTTCAGTCCATCATTTTTCACCAATTATGCCACTCTAGACAGCGAGCAGCCATATTCAAATCAATCTTAGCCCTGCTCCCATAGGAGTCCAGAATGAACTGTCAGTAGAGAAGTTTTAAGGCATGTGCAAAGTGTGCTGGGTCTCAGGCCCCCAGATTTCCAGGCTCCCCCCCCCCACGTTCCCCCTGGATAGAGCCGGCTCTGTTCTGCAGAGAGTCTTGCACTAATGACCTTCAGTAATTCTTAAACGGATTGTTTCAAATTACCTTGAATAATTCTTAAACAGATTGTTTCAAATACTGTTTCCTTTAGTTTATTTTTAATGTGGGTGAAATGTGAAGGCTATTACAGACATTTTACAGTGAAACGTGTGTTTACGTTTCATGCAACATCCATAAAAAGTTTATGTCGAAACAGGATCTTACATATGACAAATGGGAGAGTGTGTGAGAAAGTGCCTCTTTTGATATGGTTAACCTTCCACTGTTTGCCTGATATTTCATGTGGTTTCAAAGTTGTTAGTGCCAAGTGCCCCTACTAACCAGGTTCCCTGGGCCAGATCTCTTTACCAAAATTGTTGTGATGCATTGGAAAATGGTACTTAGGTATCCCGGGTATGGGATACTAAGGGTAGGCCTCTGAGGGCAGCAGCACAGATTGTGCCACTCTCAGAGACCATGCATCCAAGTGCAGCCAGCACTTCCATTGCAGACTGAGTGGCTTTGTGCAATCCTGAAATGCAAAACTGACATGGCACACAGCTTCTGTGATGTGTCCACTACACACTGCAAGCAATATAGGTCAGCCACCCCTCTGGCAGGCCTTCCAGCCCTAAGGCAGGGTGCCTTATAATGCATATGTGGGCATAGAAACATGAGCAATATGTCCCTACTGTGTCCTTGCAATACCTTGGGCATAGTAAGCGTACAGAGCAGCCATTTTAAATGCATGTGTCTGACACTGGTCAGTATGAGTTTCACAGCTACATGATGGCCACTCTGAACCCTTGGTTGGTTGGTATCAAACAACTCAGAACAATAAATAATAACTGGTACCAGTATTGGATGTATTGCAAAATATACCCAGAGGCCACCTTAGAGGTGCCCACTGCATAAGCTAACTAACCCTGACATGGTTGCTGGCCGATCAAAACCAGCCTACCTCCACCAGAATCCTGGGATGAGAGCCTGTGTTCTCTGTTTCCAGAAAACAAAGCCAATCCTGGACAGACTTGTTACACCTCCTCCCCCAGGAATGTGCACTGCCCTGCCAGCGAGCTTCAAAGGGCTTGTCGCCTTTGAAACTTGACCACCAGCCCTGCTGCTTGCAGCAGCTGGCCACCCCAATTGCAAACCTCCACTTTTGGCTGGAGCAATGGTGGGAAAATGCACAAAGGACAGAATGAGTAGCCACGCCCAGCTTGCACCACCTCTAAGGTGTTGCATGCAAGGTGACCCCTCCATTTTATTTTACACCATCTTGCATGGCAGGAAAAGAGCCAGTCATGGATAAGGAAGTGACCGCTGCCTACAGAAAGTGGTCACGTAGTGGGTGCAGCTAAGGTAGATGAGCAATTGGTCATTACAAGGGACTTCCCTAAACACCCACTAAATCAAGTATTTAGCGGGCACCCCTAGACCTGCGGATCAGATTCCAAGGACACAAGAGAGCCTGCAGCAAAGAAGACCCAAGGCTCGGGAACTGCATTCCTGCTGCACAAAGAAAAAGGTGCCAATTCCTGCCTGCTGCACCCAGGACTTGACAATTGCCGCTGGGGGGTTGTGTGGACATCAGACAGACTCTACAAAACCCCAGAGGACCTCCACTCTTCTGAAAATCACCAAAGATCTCCCTCCAAAGTGAAAGTATCACTTCCGGCAACAAAGAAGTAAAAGACCAGTGAAGTCCAGGAGACATCAGAGGAGGATGCGGCCCCGGTTACGAAGGGTTTCCTCACCTCCCTGTTTGAATCGCTCCGTGGGGACCTGCAGGAGCTCCGTAAAGATATATCTCAGGAGGTCAAGGAGTTGCGGGTGGAGCTCTCGTCCCTAGGTGAGCGGATAACCCAGGTTGAGAATGGGGAGGTGGCCCGTGGCGAGGAGGTTGCAGTCCTGCAGCAGGAGGTGCTGCGCCAGCGGGAGCAGCAGGACCTTCTTCAGATGACAGTGGAGGACCTGGAGAACCGCTCGCGAAGACACAATATTCGCATTAGAGGAGTGCCGATTGGAGCGTAGAAGGATGACATTAGAGACTTTGTGGTGGCGTTGTTCCGTTCAGTACTGGACCTAGAGGCGTCCCAGGAGATTGTCCTGGACAGAGTACATCGTGTGGGCCGCGCTGGGGGTGCTGAGGATCGCCTGCCGGATATCCTGGCATGTGTCCATAACTATGGACTAAAAGAAAACATTTTGCGGCGGTCATGCAATATCCCGCAGGTCCACTTTAGAGGTCTTCAAATGCAGTTATACCAGGACCTGTCGGTTCGGACCTTACAGCGGCGGCGGGAGTTTAAGTCCATCACAGAGCACTTACGGGCGCATGCTGTATCCTATACATGGGGACATCCATTCCGCCTTGTTTTCCGCTGGGAGGACCAGCTTCGCCAGGTGAAGACGGTACCGGAGGCTTGCCGGATCCTGGGCCTGGAGGGAGACGCTCGGGGCTCGGACACAAGTCTAGGTCCGACGGGAGGAGATCACCCGCACTGGAGGAGGAAGGAGAGAAGGAGGAAGCAGCAGCGCCCCACGGAGGTGGAACGGATACTGGAACGCCAGTCGGCATCGAGCAATGTAGCGGCTGGGACAAATGCCTGGGGGGGTGGGTGGGGTGCCATTGCTAAGCAAGGGGTCGCTTATGGCGGGCTTGTGCCCTTGTGGTTGGGCCTGGGCGGCGGAGACGGTGAACTCAACGGGCGATCTGGTGTGATTCTATGGCCCTATGGAGACTTTCCTCTCGGGGATGGGTGCGAGAGGAGTTTTTTGTTATGAGCACATGTTGTGCGTTTTAGATATATGTTTATATGCTTCCCTGTGGGTTAGGTCATCATGGGCTTTAGTGGGTCGGTCATGTTACTTGGAGTGGTGGAGATGCTGTCCTGAGTTCCGGCCCCTTGGGGGTTTCTCTCCCCTCATGAGCGATTTTCTTCCCTTGATGGTATGACAATTAAGTGCTTAAGTTTGAATGTCCGGGGGCTTAACAACCCAACCAAGCAGTTAGCGATACTGTCCGCTCTGGAGAAATAGGGGAGCCATATTTGTTTATTACAAGAGACCCATTTGTTACATAGAGATATGTTCCGTATGCGATCCAGATGGTTCCCCAGGCAGCTTTGGTCCTCAACAACTACGAAACATGCGGGGGTGGCAATATTGCTCTCGAGGACATTTGCTGGGGAGATAGTGGTGAAGGTACATGAAGTCCCCGGCAGGTTCCTGGCTATTAGAGTTAGGCTTGGGGCCTTTTCTTTTACCATTGCTTCCCTTTATGCTCCGAATTCCCAGCAGGAGACTTTCCAGAGAAAGCCAGTTTCCCCTATACTTAGTTCACCTGATAGTGCCATTTTGGTAGGGGGAGATTTTAATCTGGTGATGGACAACGAGCTTGACTGCTCGGGCCAGCGCTTCGGGCAGACTGGTGCTTTGTC